>NC_142741.1:2337500-2517500 GCF_051943395.1 Hippocampus bargibanti | reverse complement strand
TAGCTATTAGATAGCCTACAGATAGATAGCTATCTAGCTGCTAGATAGATAGCTAATAGATATCCAAGAGATAGCTAGATAGCTAGCCACTTATATAGTTATATAGCTAATAGATATCTAATACACTGAATGCCCCTATTAAATACACAGACAACTAATAGGTAGCCGACAGATAGCTAGCTAGCTAGCTAGATAGATAGCTAATACACTGAATGTAACTAAATAAAATAATCATAATAATTAGAGGCTGCACAACCTGTTGCAGCGCAATATTGCACACATAAACACACAGATCGAAAGCTAGCTAGCCAGCTAGTAGATAGCTAATACATAGCCAACAGATAGCTATAAAATAACACCATGTTTATCCCAATATTGGAACTCCGATGCTAACTTACAGCGCTATTACCCGTCTTTATATCCCAAAATTAATTTTCAATGTGGCCTCGAAAATCATTCCTGGTCGTCCAAGTGGGGGTGGGGGGGGGGGGTTGATTGAGGGAAAAAAAAACCCACCCAGAAACTACTGAGTTCAATTTTCTGCTCCCGTCACAACAGTGTTAATGCTCCCCCCCCCAAAAAAAAACGCTCAAGGTGCCTTGTTCATTTTCATGTGCCTATGACGGCGGTATCGTCCATTTCACACCCGCATAATTCCACCTTAGCAAACAAAGCATCTTCACATGAATGCACTTTTAGGCCATGGTTGCGTCTGCGCCCGACAAAGCAGACGTCGCCGCCGCCGTCCGTTAAGTTGGGATCTTTGTATAACACCACAAACACAACTTCAGCTGTGTTGATGAGATGTGATCAGCTCGGGAGTTTATCGACTGTCACAGACTCACTTTTCATTTCAGTGCGCCGACCTGCTGCACGACAAAACATAAAGGACAACCGACACCATTTTTTTTTTTTGGTTTCCTAACTGACATCAGAAAAACATTTAATAGCATCTAAAATACCCAAAAAACGCAGGCTGATATTTTTAGTCAAATGCCCCCCAAAAAAAAACTATAAAAATTACTTAAAGTGTCTAAAAACTACTTCAATTTGAAACCGGAAGTGGCCAGTTTCAGAAGGTGCCGCCCCCTTGTTCGTGACGTCACGCAAGGACGTCTTGCCTTGCTCTAGAATCAAAATAATGGCTTCGGAGTTGGAGAAGATGCTTTCTTCTTACTCATCCAGTTATGAATATGATTGAAATAGTTCCGAAGAGGAAAGCATACATGTTTGCAATCGATTAAAGAAGTCCTTCCGGATCATTTTGAAGCTGATTTGCCTGCTGGGAATTTATGTCAACTAGTATCAAATAGTAGTCTCGGTGCAACACGCAATGATTCACCAACGCATTATTTCAGAATCAGAATCAGAATCATCTTTATTGCCAAGTATGTAGAACACACAAGGAATTTGTTTCCGGTAGAACACGCTGCACTAGTATCGTTGGCAAAAAAAAAAAACTGCTAAGTGGCACTATATTATTTATTTTTTCCTTCTAATTTTGCCATCAACAGACCAAACAAAGTACCCAAAATGCATTGCGTGTCGCTTTCTCGGTCAGGGGCGTTGCCTTCTGTGACGTCACGGTAGGCATCGTCACCAACTCAAAAACAAGACTTCCTGAATATTCAGTGCGAGTCTTAAAACGTAAAATATCGCTATATGCCGTGGAATCTTTGTAAAATACGCTCAGTAGAAGTGATTTGAAGCGATTTTACAAATTATGGACGCAACTTGTCCGGAGGTGTCGGTTGTCCTTTAAAAGGAAAAAAAAAATGAATACCCAAATATTGTTCCATCATTTGGTTTTTATGTACAGTATGTGTAGCCATGTCAACATATTTCAACCGTTCATGACCCTGTAACTAATAAATTGCTATTTAAACATGTGATTGACTCCATTACATTTATTAATTTTTTTGGGGGGGGGAGTTTATTATGATTATTGATTTTCAATTCCACTTTTCCAAGTTTATGATAGCTTTTTGCATCAAGTGTACAGATGGGTTATTTGTGGAGCCTGATTGATGGGATATTTTAACCTTGCAGTCTACACTCTGCCTTTGAACTATCAAAGTTGAAACGAGTCCAAATGTCACTGTTTTCACCATTTTCTCACTCTGTCGTCTGCCTGTCTCTTTAATGTTCAACCCCTCCCCCCACCACCCGCCTCACTGCTGCGTTCTTGACCAATCACATGGCTTTAACCGAAGACTGGGGGCGGGGAATAGAGGACAAAAACAGTCGGCTCGTGCGCGAACGACACATCACTCATTGTGGCGCTCCGTGTGTATCCCGAAAAATAGTTTGTACGCCAAGGTAAAATTGTCATAAATTTAACGTTCGTAAACCGAAAAGTTCGTAAGCCAAGGGGTTCGTAAACCGAGGTATCACTTCAACATGAGGCACCCCATTAGCCCCACCCACCCCAACCTCCCTTTCACCTTTGTGCTACTGCTGACGCATTCAAAATCCAATAATTTGCTTTGTTGTTGTCATTATCGCTAAACGGAAGATAACCTGGATGTTATTGTGGTCAATTTTCTACCCCCGCCCCCCAAAACAAAAACTTCCACTAGAAAGGCAAACCTTGCAGAAATTGGACTCACAACTGGTCGTCTGAAAAACTAACTCCTCCATCTTAAGTCGTCTGTGTAAGCTCTTTGTCGTACAGAGGTGGTCCATCGATGAAAAGGTTTCTTCAGCCGTCATCTGTACTTCGCTCCTCATCCGAGAAGCTTCGTCAGCGGATTAAAATTTGTGCTGGTAGCAAACTACTGTCCAGAGTTGGCAATGCCAGACTTCTGCTTTGAAAGGTCACTGCTCTCAGGTTCATGGGAGCATAGGACTATTCCCTGAGGCTAAACCGATTAGCCTCAACAAATTTTAGTTTGCTGACGAAGCTTCTCGGATGAGGAGCGAAACGTCCGACACCTTGAAAGAAGTACAGATGACGGTTAAAGAAACCTTTTTATCGATCCATTTTAAGTCGATAGCCGAAAGGAAAAAAAAAAATAGGAAGAAGGCTTTTGGTGAAAAAAAGGTCTTTCCGTCGCGAAGAAAAGTCAACATTTTGATACTTTTTACGCAAGGTTGAGTTTATGGAAAGTGACATTTACAGGCAAGTTTGAAATCCAACCTTATACCAATAGTCCAACGTCAAACTCACTTTTCACATTTCTAGACACCCTTCCACTTTTCAGTTTTTAAAACAGCCGTTCCTGCTTTACAGGTACAGTATCTGACATGTTACTTACAAAAAAAATCATTAATTTCATAATTAATTAACTCATTCACTGCCCGACCATGTGCAAAAAAAAATGTGTCCACTCCAGTGCCAGGGTTTTTGTCATTGTCATTTCAATTCCAGGACCCACCGAATATTGAGTTTTAGAACTACGTAAACGTTCAATTCAGCGTAACAAACCTTAGACTCTCTTCTTTCATCAAAAAAAAAAAAAAAAAAAATAGTTAATTCCTAAATTACATCGATTTGAAGTTATCTGAGTTTGAAATTGGGGCTGTACAAAAGGTAAATGCTGCCCCCTCGTGGGAGGGAAAAAGCATTGCCAGAGGTCTGACCAGCGCCTTTCTCTGCTTTCATCAGCAAAAAAGAGTTCATTCTGAAATTATATGGGTCTGAAGTTATCTGAGTTTGAAATGGGGGCGGCTCTACAAAATAGAATACAATACATACATATTGATTAATATAGCGCTTTAACAACAGCTGAAGCTGGAACAAAGCGCTAACATGGAAACATTAGAAATGCTACCCCCTTGTGGAAAATAAAACATTGCAAGAGGCCATGGACAGCGCTTGATCGGCACCCAAGCATGAAAAACCAAAACCCGAACAAATTTCTATTTTCAATTCCCGAATAAATTTGTGAATGGCAGTGAATGAGTTAAACAAACAAAACAACAAAATCGACACTCTTTGCTTCCCAAAGTATCGCTAACGTGATTGACAACAAGACTTCACAATGTTTACAATTTGACACCGGGCTGAAAGAGTTAAAGGACAACCGACACCATTTTTTTCTTTCCTAACTGACATCAGAAGAACGTTTTATAGCATTTTAAAATCCCCAAAACACGCAGGCTGATATTTTTAGTCAAATGCAAAACACCAAATTGGCATTTTCGTGTTTATTATGTTTTAAAGTCATAAGTGCCTTGCACGCTGGGTCATTTCATCTGTGCTGCATGTCATGCATCTTAGCATATTTGACAATAAACCTGACTTTGACCAATAAAAATTAGTTAGTCTCCCAAAACTACTTCAAAATGACCCCGGAAATGGCGAGTTTCAGAAGGTCCCGCCCCCCTTGTTCGTGACGTCACGCCAGGACGTCTTGCCTTGCTCTAGAATCAAAACAATGGCTTCAGATTCGGAAAAAGATGCTTTCTTGTTCCTCATCCAGTTATGAATATGATTCAAATAGTTCTGAAGAGGAAAGCATGAATGTTTGCCATCGATTAAAGGAGTCCTTCCGTGTTATTTTGAGGGGTTTGGACTGCAATGTAGCGTCCCAGAAAATGCACATAATGGCGCACAAGCTCTGTTGGAAATGGGTTTATTTGTGTCAACTAGTATCAAATAGTAGTCTTGTAGTCGATTCACCACTGCGTTATTTATGTAGTTTTCCTTCTAATTTCACCATCAACACGGATCAACACGAAGTTTTCAGATGAAAAAAAAAATACCCAAAATGCATTGTGTGTCGCTTTCTCAGTCAGGGGCGTTGCCTCCGTGACGTCACTTCGGGGATCGTCATCAACTCAAAAACAAGACTTCCTGACTATTCAGCGCGAGTCTTAAAACGTCAAATATAGCTATATGACGTGGAATCTTTGTAAAATACGCTCAGTAGAAGTGATTTGAAGCGATTTTTACAAATTATGGACGCAATTTGCCCGCAGGTGTCGGTTGTCCTTTTAAATTTGAAGACTCATTGACCACAATGCAATCCGGAAATGGTTAGAAAAGCAAACTACGGTCAAATGCGCAAACCTTGTTGCCGATCAAGATGATTTTTTTGTCACTTTTGTCGTTCAGTACATCGAGGAAGGTCAAAAGGTCAAGAAGCGCCCGACCCCGCCCCCCCGCTTCTTCAACATCTCAGATGCTTCTTACTGGACATATCATTCCAAACGCGATGCATCTCCTCAGGTGAGATCTGATGGACCGTAATGACCCTCCTGTACCTACACAGGCTGTAGGCCATCTTCCAATGATTAAAACCCGTGTTCTGAAAAGGGTGAATCCCCAACTTACGCAAACACAAACCCACGTAAACGTCCTCCAGGTGCAACAAACGGGTGTGTTGAGACGTCTTGAAGATCAACTCGGCCACATCCGATGAGAAGACGTAGCCCGTCCCCGAGCAAAACGGCGGGTATTTGCTTTCCGGGTACAAATCCCGCGACATGTACCATTTACTGCGCATGTCTCGTATTGGCCCCCCGTGGATCACGTAACCCGTGAAGTAACGTTTTCGGGGCTTTCCGCTAGGTTTGAGGAGCTTATAAAGCAAATTGTCCATGTTGACGAAGACGTCGCTGTCCGTCTTCATGACGTATTGCGCTTTGGGGCAGAAGGTGGCCACCCAACGCATCCCCATCATGGTCTTCAGGGTCAGGTTGTGGTACGAGTCAATGAAATCCTCCACTACGATATCGTGGAAGATCTGACTCTCCTGCTCCACCATCTGGTTGAGCACCTCGTCCGGATTGCGTCCCAGCAGGAAGACGGTGAGGACGCGGAGGTCGCTAAAGGCGCTCTCGTCCCCCCACGTCTCGCGGATGGCTTGCCGGGCGTCGAATTCTTTGTGGGTGGTGCTAATGAGGATAACCAGGAAGGGGGCGGTGTCATCCTGGCATTTTTGGGGTTCGTTGATGACGAATCGGTAAGCGTGCGCGTTGAGCGGGCGGGTGCGGATGTTGGCCAAGGTGGCGTTTTTGGCTGTTTTCGGCGTCTTGCGGATGGCGAGCGAAAGGTGGCCCACGTCGGTGGACGTCGGGCGGGATAAGCTCAAGTACCACAAGGCGCTCGCCCAGCAGACCACCGTCAGGATGTAAAGGCAAGACACCTTGGAAGGCATGGCGACGCATCGAAGTGGACAGACGCTCCTCTACTTACGAACATTCAAGTTACCAACAACGGTACGTATGAATGAATATTTTTGTACAGGACAGTGAAAATATTGCAAAAAGTCTCTAAGCTCATCTAAGGTGGTTTAAGGGTGTTAGCATGATGCTAGCTTTGATTTCAACGTTTCGCTTGAACAATATATACATTTCGACATTATTTATTTTGTTTGTACATGTTGATTCCCCGTTTGTTGAAGTAGCATTTGTGTGAATGTTTATTGCTACCGTGATATTTATGCTAATTTTTGTTAGCTCATCGAGGGTGGTTCACATGATGGATATGCCTTTATTATGCTAGCAGGATTTGATTTCAAAGTTTTGCTTGAACATTTGGGTGTTAAATTGTACAGACGTTCCCCTACTTACAAGCATTCAAGTTACGAACAACGGTACATATGAATATTTTTGTAGTAACATATGTAGTATTCTCTCCAGTTGTACATGTACATATCTTTATCGAGCATATATTTGATGAAATGTTTATTTTTTAGTACAAACCAATACAGGTTACTTATACAAGCCTTAAACATACTTGTATGAACTTTAGACCTACTTATATAAGCCTTATAAATATAGCACGGAAGCAACTTACGAAGAAATTCACCTTACGAACAAATTCAATTTACAAACGAATTCAACTTACAAACGAATTCAACTCACAAATAAATTCAACTTGCGCACAGATTCAACTTACGAACAAATGCAACTTGCACACAAATTCAACCTACGAACGAATTCAACTTACGAATGAATTCAACTCGTGAACAAATTCAACTCACAAATTCAACTCACGCACAAATTCAACTTGCGCACAAATTCAACTCGCGAACGGATTCAAGTCGTGAACGAATTTAACTCGCGAACGAATTTAACTTGCGAACAAAATTAACTTGCGAACGAAATTAATTTACGAACGAATTCCACTTACAGACGAATTCAACTTATGAACGAATCCAACTTACGAACGACTGCTCGGAACGTATCTCGTTCGTAAATTGGGGAGCGTCTTTATTCCCACCAGCTGGATTTTACAAGGCCATCTGTCCGCGTGCACTCGGGACGTGACTTGTCACTGATGGATTCTTTGGCGAAGACGAGTTTTCCTTTTTTATGCAAATCAGCTGGGGGGAAAAAATGAATAAATGATGCCTAATTAGCCCTGAAAAAGAGAGAAAGGAGGGAAAACAAACATGGCGTTAATATTTGATATGTTGTATATGTGGATGTATGTCAACCCTCGGGCTACGGGTCAGCACAGCAAGAATAAATAACATACAGTCGAAGCTAAGTTTTCAACCCTAATCCGTTCCAGAAACCTGTTCGAAAACTGTTTTAGTCAAAACATTTATTGATCTTTTTTTTTTGTACCAGTGCTGTTCTTGATCTGTTTTATCGCATCGTCAACACTGAGCCGCGCGTCGACTTTCAGCTTACACTTCAACAAAATGACTCGTTATTCCCCACAGGATTTACATAACGATAGCGTAATTTATAACGGCGACGCGCCAAGCTTAGCGTTTTAACAATTAGACGTGCGGGTGAACATTTGCAAGTACCGGAGAGGTCAGACAGAGTGTAAAGACCAAGCGGGGATCTCGTTATTGGGAGGTTAATAAAATGAGCATGGGAGGGAAAAGGGGAACGGACGTGTTGTGTATGGCGCACGCATAAATAGGTGTTAATTTAAAAAAAAAAAAAAAAAGGCTATTTGGAAGTTAGCAGCTTTGCATTTTATGTTGAAATCTTACTTTTCGCACTGGACTGGATTTATTCATTTCAGAGACGCGAGGGAGGGATGGGGGTTGAAATCCAATGTTGGGGTGGCAGAGTGTAAAAAACACTTTTTTTAGTGGTTTTAGAAACCACTTTTTCAAAGCTCACCCATTGCAATGTTTACGGTTACGATGGTGAAAGCTAAGCTTCTGGTACATGGATTCCCCAATATTAATAATGATAGTGATAGTAGTAATGGTAGGAGTAATGGTAGTGATATTTTCTGGTGTATCAGGCTCACCCAAAAGCCTTGATTTTCTTCAAAATATGACCCTGCGCCTTATACGCAGGTGCGCCTTATATATGAAGTCATATTGAACCACTCGCAACTACAGTGAGTAGTTGGTTCCCAGAGTGTGTAAGGCAAAAAGTTTGCATCCCAAAAAAATAATTTCCCATAGGAAACCATTAAAATTGGAATAATCCGTTCCCAGGTCCCCATAAAACACAATTTTCTAATTTTCTAAGCCTTAAAACTACACAGAATATACCTTATTTTACGTATAATAAATGTCCTATGGTATTATAATGAAAAAAATAAACTGTACTATATAATAAAGTGGTGTTATTTACCTTTGTGATGGTCCTTGATGGCTTGATGGAATGGAGTGGCCGCTTTCATCAGCATTAAACACTTGATGAGGAACGTAGCCTTCTTCTTTCACCATCTTGAGGAATGATCCCTTGTAGGTGCTTTCTCTGCCATAATTTTACCTAGTTCCTCATCAATTGTGTTCTATTTAGCTGGGTTAATAGCTTTTTGCATCAAGTGTACAGATGGCTTGTGCGGGTTATTAGTGGAGCCTGATTGATGCGAATTTTAACCTTGCACAGTGTAGACTGCAAGGTCAAACGAGTTCACGGTTTTCTATCCATTTGTCACTCACTCTCTGTCGTCTGCCTGTCTCTTTAATGTTCAAACCACCTCCCCTCACTGCTGCGTTCTTGACCAATCACATGGCTTTAACCGACGACTGGGGGCGGGAATAGAGGACCAAAACAAGCCGGCTGCCATTTTCTTGTTAGGAGAACGCGCACATCACTCATTGTGGCAGCTCTGTGTTGTATCCCGAAAAATAGTTTGTACGCCAAGGTAACATTTTCATAAATGTAACGTTCGTAAACCGAAAAGTTCGTAAAGCAAGGGGTTCGTAAACCGAGGTATCACTGTATATAACCCCCAAAAAAGGGAAAATGGTGGCGTTTTGTTCGGAATCAAAGTCACGTCATTGAAAAGCTTTTCTCTCCCGCTTGTTTTTGCAGCAAGGCTCAATTGAATGTGGCCACGTTGTTATTGGAAAAACATTGTTTTTTTTTTTTTTGGGGGGGGGGTTGTCAAAGCAATGGTCTCACAGCCATGAATCAAAAGATTTTTTGTGTGCGTTACGTGCGTCGGGGGGTATAATAACTTTTTTTTTTAAGCGCTATGCCAAACTGTTCAGCCGGCAGCTCCGGAGAAAAGGATGTCACGTGTTGATGAATGTGTGTCTTTATTTCCCCCCCCTTCTCACTCCGACGTGACCTCTCCGCGTGATCGTAAAACTTGACAAACGGCCTCCATTTTTTTTTGCCACCATTAATAATAATAATAATAATAATAATAATACATGTCATTTATAAGCACCTTTCAAAACTCTCAAGGTCACTTTACAGTCGCAGGATAAGTCTTTCTGTGGGTGAGCAGCGGCAGCCACACGCGCCAGCGTTCACTCACCCCAGAAGTAACTGAAATAGATAGAAAGCTAACTAGCTAATAGATAGCTAATAGCGAGGTAGCTATCTAGCTAGCTATAGATGACATTTACTGAACTTAAAATCTTATTTAGTAATTACTAACACATTTTAGCTCATGCTAACATCTTATCGTTTTGCATTTCAAACATGGGGGGGTGCTGGCTACCTAGCTAGCTATTTGCTGTCTATGAGGTATCTGGCTGGCTATCTAGCTAGAAGCTATTAGCTATCTAGCTATTAGCTAGCTGGATAGCTCAAATATTATCGAGCTGAATAGCTCAAATAGATGGAAAGCTAGATATTGCTAAGCTATTGGCTGGCTGGCTAGCTTTCTATCTGAGGTTTTCCGGGTTGAGTGAACGCTGGCGCGGGTGGCTGCCACTGCTCACACACAGAAAAAAACGTATCCTGTGTCTGTGAAGTGACCTTGAGAGTTTTGAAAGGCGCTTATAAATGAAATGTATTATTATTATTATCTAGCTGGCTATCTATCTATTTGCTATCTAGCTGGTCAGCTGGCTATCTAATAGTTATAGCTAGCTATTAGCTATCTATTAGCCAGCTTTCTATATATTTGAGTTACTTCCGGGTTGAGTAAAAGCTGGCGCGTGTGGCTGCCGCTGCTCACCCACAGAAAAACTCATCTTGTGACTATAAAGTGACCTTGAGAGTTTTGAAAGCCGCTTGGAAATGAAACGGATTATTATTATAACCATTAGCAACCGTGAGAAGACTCAAAATGGCCGAACAAGCCCTGTTATCGTCATCCGTTATTTGGGATAAAAAGCATCTTTTGAGTCATTATGCTTACTTTAGAAAATTGGCCGCACGTGGTCGGTCCAGACGGCCGGCGAAAGCTGTTGCGACCCTTGTGGACTTTGCGCAGGCGGCGGCGGCGGCGGCGTGTGTTTTCCCCTCTCTGGTGGCCGTGACACCCTCGGGGATGACGGACGGCCGCGGTTACGTTTCTTTTGCCTTGACGGCAAAAAGCCATGAGATCTGCAAAGACATTTTTCACACTGATGACATTTTTTTAGTGTGTTGTTGTGTTTAAATGTATTATTAGTAGTGGTATTTGCAATCTACTTGCTATCTGTTAGCTATCTTGCTGGCTGGCTAGCTATCTGGCTGGCAATCTATGAGCTATTTAGCTGACTATCTATTAGCTTAATAGTTATTTAGCTATCAAGCTAGCTATTTGGCTGACTATTTGCTGAATAGCTATATATCTATCTAGCTAGCCATCTATTAGCTAGCTGGCTGGCTAGCTATCTAGCTGGATAGCTAACTAATTAGCTATCTATTAGCTAGCTAGCTCGCTTTCGATCTAATTTAGTTACTTCCGGGTTGAGTGAACGCTGGCGCGTGTGGCTGCCGCTGCTCACCCTGAGAAAAACTGGTCCTGTGACTGTAGAGTGACCTTGAGAGTTTTGAATGGCTCTTAAAAATGACATGTATTATTATTGTGATTATTTAAAAAAAATCTAATAAATAGTACCCCGCTGGCTCCCAAAGCTTTGCCATATTGCTATTTTTTTATTTAGTTACATTCAGTGTATTAGCTAACTAGCTATCAGCTATATAGCTATCTAAGTGGCTAGCTATCTGTTGGCTATCTATTAGCTATCTGAGTATTTAATAGTAGCATTCAGTGTATTAGCTAACTATCTGGCTAACTATCTATTAGCTATATAGCTATCTAGCTAGCTATCTATTGGATATCTATTAGCTATCTGCTAGCTAGCTTTCTATCTGTGTGTTTAATAGTGACATTCAGTGATATTAGCTAACTAACTATCTAGCTGGCTAGCTATTAGCTCTAGAGCTATCTAGGTGTAATTATTATTAAAAAAAAATCTAATAAATATTACCTCGCTCGCCCCCAAAGCTTTGCCATGAATTATACATTTTCCATCCACGGAAAGCGACGGAACAAGACACTTCCTTTTTTTTTTTTTTTGCTAGTCCCAGTAGTCAACTCAACTTCCTTTAGCTCGAGGCTTCGTTTTATTATCTCGCTCTGAAATTTAGTAAAAAGTGCTTACAAAAACGCGATGGGATGTAACATGTTTTTTCTCAGATCGAGCGATTCGACAGCCTATCGTCACTCTTTTGTTAACGGATCAAGTTCCTTTGCTAGCGGCGCTTTCAAGGTAACGTCCGCTAGCACGGCCGACAGCAGATTAGTAATAATGATACACCATTCATTGGGGGTGTGAACGTACCATGTCAAAATGGAGTAAAGGTTAAAATTAAATTTGGGTTTCAAAGTAGGGATTTGAGGTAGATTTGGGGTTTCAAATTAAGGTTTCAATCTAGGGTTAAAGTTTTAGAGTCGGGTTTCAAAGTAGGGTTAGGGTTTTCCAATTAGGTATAAAATAAGGTTTCAAAGCAGAGTTAGGGTTTCAAATTGGAGAGTGTTAAGTAGGATTAGGGTTAGGTTTTCAAATTAGGAATGAAATAAGGTTTCAAAGCAGAGTTAGGGTTTCAAATTGGAGAGTGTTAAGTAGGATTAGGGTTTCAAATTATGTATAAAGTAAGGTTTCGAAGCAGAGTTAGGGTTTCAAAATGGGGAGTGTTAAGTAGGACTAGGGTTAGGTTTTCAAATTAGGAATGAAATAAGGTTACAAAACAGAGTTAGGGTTTCAAAATTGGGAGTGTTAAGTAGGACTAGGGTTAGGTTTTCAAATTAGGAATGAAATAAGGTTACAAAGCAGAGTTAGCGTTTCAAAATTGGGAGTGTTAAATAGGATTAGGGTTATGTTTTCAAATTAAAAATAAAATAGGGTTACAAAACAGAGTTACGGTTTCAAATAGGTGAGTGTTAAATAGGATTAGGGTTAGGTTTTCAAATAGGAATAAAATAAAGTTTCAAAGCGGAGTCAGGGTTTCAAAAATTGGGAGTGTTAAGTAGGATCAGGGTTAGGTTTTCAAATTGGGAGTAAAATAAGGCTTCAAAGCAGAGTTAGGGTTTCACAATTGGGAGTGTTAAGTAGGATTAGGGTTAGGTTTTCAAATAGGAATAAAATAAAGTTTCAAAGCGGAGTTAGGATTTCAAAATGGGGAGTGTTAAATAGGATTAGGATCAGGGTTTCAAATTGGGAATAAAATAAGGTTTCAAAGAAGAGTTAGGGTTTCAAATAGGTGAGTGTTAAGTAGGATTAGGGTTAGGTTTTCAAATAGGAATAAAATAAAGTTTCAAAGTGGAGTCAGGGTTTCAAAATGGGGAGTGTTAAGTAGGATTAGGGTTAGGTTTTCAAATTGGGAGTAAAATAAGGGTTCAAAGCATAGTTAGGGTTTAAAATAGGTGAGTTTTAAGTATGATTAGGGTTAGGTTTTCAAATTGGGAATAAAATAAGGTGTCAAAGCAGAGCTACGATTTCAAATACAGTAAAGTCTCGTTATATCGATATTCAAGGGAGCCCGAAAAAATATCGATATAACCGGGACTATTGATATATCCGACCCTGTTTGCATGTAATTTTCTCCGTGCGTGCATAGAATTAGTATCGATATAACCGGGACTATCGATATATCCAATATCGATATAACGAGACTTTACTGTAGTTGTGTTTAGTCGGATTAGGGTTAGGTTTTCAAATTAGGAATAAAATAAGGTTTCAAATCAGAGTTAGGGTTTCAGAGTATGGTTTCAAACTGGTGTTCAGGTTTCATTGTACAGTTCAAAAGTAGAGTTAAGGTTTCAATGTGGGGCTAAAATGTAGGATTAGGGCTTTATTTTAAGGTGTCAAAGTCGTGTTTGAAATTAGGGTTAGGCGTTCAATTTGCCCTTTATCTGTCTTTTATCAACAGATTTAGTATGATTTGCGAGACAGCGCCGATGTTCTCTCCCGTAATCAATACAGACAAGAAAAAAATGTCAATCTATTTTGCTGCGCGTGGGGATTCGGAGTGCGTAAATACGAGACTTTGGCTCTGCGGATGTCAATGGGGTTAATCTGTTGTCCATTATCTTTTAGTCTCTGTTTCAAAACACCGCTTTGCCTCTTTGAATCAATAACACTTTTTTTCTTCCTCCCACCAGAAAATTAAAGATGAAAAGATCCTTCTTGAAAGGGAATTGCCCAACGCATCTCGTATAAAAGGAAATGGTAAGACGAATATACAGTGATACGAACGATTTACGAACTTTTCGGTTTACGAGCGTTAAATGTATGAAAATTTTACCTTGGCGTACAAACTATTTTTCGGGTTACACACGGAGCTGCCACAATGAGTGATGTGCCTGTTCTTCTGACAACAAAATGGCAGCCGACTGTTTTTGTCCTCTATTCCCCGCCCCCAGTCTTCGGTTAAAGCCACGTGATTGGTCAAGAACGCAACAGTGAGAGTAGGTGGTTTAAACATTACAGACAGGCAGGCGACAGTGAGAGAGTTTCGACTTTGATAGTTCAAAGACAGAGTGTAGACTGCAAGGTTAAAATTCCCATCAATCAGGCTCCACAAACAACCCGCACTAGCCATCTGTACACTTGCTGCAAAAAGCTATCAAACCAGCTAAACAGAACACAATTGATGAGGAACTAGGTAAAATTATCGTACGAAGGATCATTCCGCAAGATGGTGAAAGAAGAAGGTTACGTTCCTCATCAAGTATTTAATGCTGATGGAACCGTCCACTCCATTCCATCAAGCCATCAATGACCATCACAAAGGTAAATAAAATGACTTTATTAGCCAGTACAGTTTATTTCTTTAATTATAATACTATAGCACATTTATTATACGCTTTTTTTTTTGTGTAGTTTTAAGGCTTATAAAATTAGAAAGTAGAAAATTATGTACCTGGGAACGGATTATTCTCATTTTAATGGTTTTCTATGGGAAATGCATTTTTGGGATACACACTTTTCGCCTTACACACTCGGTCTCGGAACCAATTAAGTTTGTAAGCCAAGGTATCACTGTATTTTTCTTCTATAGGAATGAAAGATTCCAAATAACAATTTTTTGGGGGTGGCAACCAAAGTGACATCAAAATAAATTAAATGTCAAAAACACGGCGAGCATGTTTGTATGCGTTTTGGCAACTCTAATAACTCGCTGTTTCGTCTGATTCACTGGAAAAATCTGTCTGAGATGACACAAAAAGGTGTTCACATGGATGCGGGAAACATTTAAAGGTGACATGGCGTCGCTGTTAAGATACTCTTTGTTACTAATAAGTCTCCCGGAAATCTTACTTCATTGTCCCTAACATTACCCCATGATGAAGATATTCATTGGCACTGACAACCAATGTGAAGTGAAATAGAGCCATGAGGTAATTACAGTCTACAGTTTTAAGATGGTTACAGACCGCAATTATGGCTAACGCTAGTGTCTGCTTCATCAAAAAGGCGACGGTGTCAAATGTGGGTGGAAGAAGATCCAAAGGAATATTTTTTAAGAAGAGGACAGTGAAAATATTGCAGTTGAAAGAGTCTATAAGTTCATCTAGGGTGGTTTAAGAGTGTTAGCATGATGCTAGCTTTGATTTCAAAGTATCGCTTGAACATTTGGGTGTTTAAATATCAATTTTTCTGATCTGTTCATAAATAATTAGTAATCTATTAGCTAGCTAGCTAACTTTCTATCTACAGTAAAGTCTCGTTATATCGATAACGGATATATCGATAGTCCCGGTTATATCGATACTATTTCTATGCACGCACGGAGAAAATTACATGCAAACAGGGTTGGATATATCGATAGTCCCGGTTATATCGATATTTTTCGGACTCCCTTGAATATCGATATAACGAGACTTTACTGTATTTCATTTATTCCGGGTTGAGTGAACGCTGGCGCGTGTGGCTGCCCCTGCTCACCCACAGAAAAACGTATCCTGTGACCGTCAAGTGACCTTGCGAGTTTAAAGGTGCTTATAAATGCCCCATTTGTGTTGCATTTGTGTAAATGTTTATTGCTACTGTGATAGCTATGCTAATTTCTGTTAGCTCATCGAGGGTGGTTCACATGACATGTTGGCGTTATGCTAGCAGGATTTGATTTCAATGTTTTGGTTGAGCATTTCGGTGTTTAGATGTACAGACGTTCCCCTACTTACGAACGTTACGAAAAACGGTATATACAAAACGTTTTTTTGTAGTAACATATGTCGTATTCTCTCCAGTTGTACATGTACACATCTTTATTGAGCATATATTTTATGAAATGATTACTTTTCAGTACAAACCAATACAGGTTACTTATACAAGCCTTAAACATACTTAAATAAACCTTAGACATACTTATATAAGTCTTAAACATACATTCCATACAAAATATAGCACTGTAGCAACTTACGAACAAATTCAACTTACGAGCGCCCGTTCGGAACATATCTCGTTTGTAAGTTGGGGAGCGTCAGTACAAATTTAAACATGAAAAGTTCTGTTTAGACGTGTTGCTGCCCCATTTGTGTTGAAGTCGCAGTTTTGAGAATGTTTATAGCTACCAGGATATCTATGCTAATTTCTCTTAGCTCATTGAGGGTGAGTCACGTAATATGTTAGCGTTATGCTAGCAGGATTTGATTTCAAGGTTTTGGTTGAACATTTGGGTGTTGAGATGTACAGACGTTCCCCTACTTACGAACATTCGTGTGTATGTGTTGAAGTCGCATTTTTGAGAATGTTTATAGCTACCGTGATGATCTATGCTAATTTCTGTTAGCTCATCGAGGTAGCTTAGCTTATGCTAGCAGGATTTGATTTCAAAGTTTTGCTTGAACATTTGGGTGTTTAAAAATACACATTTTAACACTCATTTCTGTTTGTACGTGTTATTGTCCCATATGTGTTAAAGTAGCTTTATGCTAACAGGATTTGATTTCACCGTTTTAGTTGAACATGAACACAAATTTTCAATTAATGCTCCATCCCAGGCTTGATGACGCCGACAATTTGACGTTTGTGCTGACGACAACGCAATAAAAAGTATGTACAGTGTCTCCAAATGCTGTTACACAGAAGCGTGACTTCTCGTACATGAAATCAATATCAAGAAGTCGATTTCACTTACACTTTCATTCCCTTTTTCTTGTGATTCTCTTATCTTACGCATCACAAATAATTGATTCGCAATGCCGGGAAAAGAAAGATAATGCTACACAGTCTAAAAAAAAAAAATCATACAAAACCCGTCATCCATGAATGCGCCATTTGCTATGAGTGTATGCTTAATATATGGCTTACGAACTTAATTGGTTCCCAGATACGGTGTGTAAGGCGAAAAGTGTGTATCCCAAAAAATAATTTCCCATAGGAAACCATTAAAATGAGAATAATCCGTTCCCAGGTCCCCATAAAACATCATTTTCGACTTTCCTAAGCCTTAAAACTACACAAAATATACCTTATGTTATGTCTAATAAATGTGCGAAGGTATTATAATTCAAGAAACAAACTGTACTGTATAATAAAGTCATTTTATTTACCTTTGTGATGGTCGTTGATGGCTTGATGGAATGGAGTGGCCGTTTCATCAGCATTAAATACTTGATGAGGAACTTCTTTCACCATCTTGAGGAATGATCCCGTGCAGGTGCTTTCTCTGCCATAATTTTACCTAGTTCCTCATCAATTGTGTTCTGTTTAGCTGGGTTGATAGCTTTTTGCATCAAGTGTACAGATGGCTTGTGCCAGTTATTTGCGGAGCCTGATTCATGGGATATTTTAACCTTGCAGTCTACACAATGCCTTTGAACTATCAAAGTTGAAATGAGTCCAAATTTCACTGTTTTCTATCCACAACAAACACTTCTTCAGGCGCTTCTGGCCACTGTCTGCGGTCAGCACTTTATTAACACCCAAGTACCGCAGTGAGGTGTCTTCTCAAGTAGTGGCGGCCTCTCCAAGGTGTGGCTTTAAAGTAAATCTCCTCAGGTTTTTAATTAAATTGATCGTGTTGAAATTACTCAGATTCACCTCTTTACTCTGGACAATTTTACGCGGCATAATTTGCAGTTGGCTTTACGCAAAAATAAATAAAATGCCTCCGCTAGTTCAATGCTAACATTCATTGGGGAAAAACAACTTCGCCTCAAGGATTATCAGCAACTAGCACAAGACAATATTCCTCATATATTCTTTATCCTCTGTGGAGAGTAACTAGGATGCACTGGTGGTCGACTGTATAACTGTCTTACACTGCCCCCAGGTGGCCAGGACGAATACAACAAGGTGCACGAGAGGAGGAAAGTGTGACAATAACTGTTTATTAACTCATTCACTGACAAATGATGTGCAAAAAAATGTGTCCACGCCAGTGCCAGGGTTTTTGTCATTTTCACTCAATTTGCAGGAGCCACAGGATATTGAGTTTTAGGACTATACAAACATTCAATTCAGCGTTAAAAACCTAGAAAAAAATAGTTAATTCTTGCGTTATATGGGTATTATTTGGGTGTTATATGGAGTTATCTGATCTTTTTTTTAATAATCTAGAGCATACACAGACAAAATCGAGAATGGCGTTCTACGTCAATCAAATTCAATTCCAGAATAAATTCGGAAATAGCAGTGAATGAGTTAATAAAGTATCGCCTACACTCAAGCCTCAATTATGTCCTGATTCCCGATCATTTGAAAGAGAGTGAAAACAGCTACTATGTAACAAAACTGTATTCGGAATATGAACGAACGCAACGTTAAAAAAAGTGGCACTGATTTCCCACAACTCCACAGAGAGAACGAAAGAGCAAAAGAAAAAAATAAATCCTCTAGGGATTGATTCAGCGGTGAGATTTTTTATCGACACCTTCGGCGAAAAATGAATCTTTTCAACTCCAGTTGCTCTTTCATGCAGAAAGATGCTTGAAGAAACACGGGAGACGCAAGCAGTCGAGAAAAAAAATACTGCTGCTATCCTGCTATAGGCGAAGAGAGATAGCAGCATACATTGTATAGTAAGGCATTTTTTAGCCAAAAAAAACGACCATGTATAGTAAGGCATTTTTGACCGAAAAAAACGACCATGTATCGTAAGGCATTTTTGGCCGAAAAAAAACCCGACCATGTGTAGTAAGGCGTTTTTAGACCTAAAAACGACCATGTATAGTAAGGCATTTTTGACCGAAAAAAACGACCATGTATCGTAAGGCATTTTTAGCCGAAAAAAACGACCATGTATAGTAAGGCGTTTTTAGACCTAAAAACGACCATGTATAGTAAGGCATTTTTGGCCGAAAAAAATGACCATGTATAGTAAGGCATTTTTGGCCGAAAAAAACGACCATGTATAGTAAGGCATTTTTGGCCGAAAAAAACCTACCATGTATAGTAAAGCATTTTTAGCCGAAAAAACAACCATGTATAGTAAGGCATTTTTAGCCGAAAAAAACGACCATGTATAGTAAGGCATTTTTGGCCTAAAAAAACGACCATGTATAGTAAGGCGTTTTTGGCCGAAAAAAACGACCATGTAAAGTAAGGCGTTTTTAGCCGAAAAAAACGACCATGTATAGTAAGGCATTTTTGGCCTAAAAAAACGACCATGTATAGTAAGGCATTTTTAGCCGAAAAAAACGACCATGTATAGTAAGGCATTTTTAGCCCAAAAAAAAAACAACCATGTATAGTAAGGCATTTTTGGCCTAAAAAAACGACCATGTATAGTAAGGCATTTTTAGCCGAAAAAAACGACCATGTATAGTAAGGCATTTTTAGCCCAAAAAAAAACAACCATGTATAGTAAGGCATTTTTGGCCGAAAAAAACGACCATGTATAGTAAGGCATTTTTGGCCGAAAAAACCGACCATGTATAGTAAGGCATTTATTAGCCGAAAAAAACGACCATGTATAGCAAGGCGTTTTTGGCCCGGAAAAACGACCATGTATGGTGGAGCCTTTTCTTTCATGTCAATGTTGATATAGCTCAGTGGTTAAGCATGTGCTTTGGTTGTGTGAAGTCCTGGGTTCAATCCCCAGAATCTGCACTTGAAACTATTTCAGGCTTTCTTATTCTTATGAAAAAACGACCATGTATAGTAAGGCATTTTTAGCCGAAAAAAACGACCATGTATAGTAAGGCATTTTTGGCCGAAAAAAACGACCATGTATAGTAAGGCATTTTTAGCCGAAAAAGACGACTATGTATAGTAAGGCGTTTTTGGCCGAAAAAAACGACCATGTATAGTAAGGCGTTTTTAGCCGAAAAAAACCACCATGTATAGTAAGGCGTTTTTGGCCGAAAAAAAACGACCATGTATAGTAAGGCATTTTTGGCTGAAAAAAACGACCATGTATAGTAAGGCATTTTTGGCTGAAAAAAACGACCATGTATAGTAAGGCATTTTTAGCCGAAAAAACAACCATGTATAGTAAGGCATTTTTAGCCGAAAAAAACGACCATGTATAGTAAGGCATTTTTGGCCTAAAAAAACGACCATGTATAGTAAGGCGTTTTTGGCCGAAAAAAACGACCATGTAAAGTAAGGCGTTTTTAGCCGAAAAAAACGACCATGTATAGTAAGGCATTTTTGGCCTAAAAAAACGACCATGTATAGTAAGGCATTTTTAGCCGAAAAAAACGACCATGTATAGTAAGGCATTTTTAGCCCAAAAAAAAAACAACCATGTATAGTAAGGCATTTTTGGCCTAAAAAAACGACTACGTATAGTAAGGCATTTTTGGTCATGGTCGTTTTTTTCGGCCAAAAATGCCTTACTATACATGGTCGTTTTTTTCGGCCAAAAATGCTTTACTATACATGGTCGTTTTTTTCGGCCAAAAATGCCTTACTATACATGGTCATTTTTTTTCGGCCAAAAATGCCTTACTATACATGGTCGTTTTTTTCGGCTAAAAATGCCTTACTATACATGGTCGTTTTTTTTTCGGCCAAAAATGCCTTACTATACATGGTCGTTTTTTTCGGCCAAAAATGCCTTACTATACATGGTCGTTTTTTCGGACAAAAATGCCTTACTATACATGGTCGTTTTTTTCGGCTAAAAATGCCTTACTATACATGGTCGTTTTTTTCGGCCAAAAATGCCTTACTATACATGGTCGTTTTTTTAGGCCAAAAATGCCTTACTATACATGGTCGTTTTTTTCGGCTAAAAATGCCTTACTATACATGGTCGTTTTTTTCGGCCAAAAATGCCTTACTATACATGGTCGTTTTTTTCAGCCAAAAATGCCTTACTATACATGGTTGTTTTTTTCAGCCAAAAATGCCTTACTATACATGGTCGTTTTTTTCCGCCAAAAATGCCTTACTATACATGGTCGTTTTTTTTTCGGCCAAAAATGCCTTACTATACATGGTCGTTTTTTTCGGCCAAAAATGCCTTACTATACATGGTCTTTTTTTTCGGCCAAAAACGCCTTACTATACATGGTCGTTTTTTTAGGCCAAAAATGCCTTACTATACATGGTCGTTTTTTTTCGGCTAAAAATGCCTTACTATACATGGTCGTTTTTTTAGGCCAAAAATGCCTTACTATACATGGTCGTTTTTTTCAGCCAAAAATGCCTTACTATACATGGTGGTTTTTTTTCGGCCTAAAAAGCCTTACTATACATGGTTGTTTTTTTTCGGCTAAAAATGCCTTACTATACATGGTCGTTTTTTTCGGCTAAAAATGCCTTACTATACATGGTCGTTTTTTTCGGCTAAAAACGCCTTACTATACATGGTGGTTTTTTTCGGCCAAAAACGCCTTACTATACATGGTGTTTTTTTTTCGGCTAAAAACGCCTTACTATACATGGTCGTTTTTTTAGGCCAAAAATGCCTTACTATACATGGTTGTTTTTTTCAGCCAAAAATGCCTTACTATACATGGTGGTTTTTTTCGGCCAAAAATGCCTTACTATACATGGTCGTTTTTTTCAGCCAAAAATGCTTTACTATACATGGTGGGTTTTTTTCGGCCAAAAATGCCTTACTATACATGGTCGTTTTTTTCGGCCTAAAAAGCCTTACTATACATGGTTGTTTTTTTTGGCTAAAAATGCCTTACTATACATGGTCGTTTTTTTTCTGCCAAAAATGCCTTACTATACATGGTCGTTTTTTTCGGCCAAAAATGCCTTACTATACATGGTCGTTTTTTTCCGCCAAAAATGCCTTACTATACATGGTCGTTTTTTTCGGCCAAAAATGCCTTACTATACATGGTCGTTTTTTTCGGCCAAAAATGCCTTACTATACATGGTCGTTTTTTTCGGCCAAAAATGCCTTACTATACATGGTCGTTTTTTTCGGCCAAAAACGCCTTACTATAAAACGCCTTACTATACATGGTCGTTTTTCTCGGCTAAAAACGCCTTACTATACATGGTCGTTTTTTTTGGCCAAAAATGCCTTACTATACATGGTCGTTTTTTTCGGCTAAAAACGCCTTACTATACATGGTCGTTTTTTTTGGCCAAAAATGCCTTACTATACATGGTCGTTTTTTTCAGCCAAAAATGCCTTACTATACATGGTCGTTTTTTTTCGGCTAAAAACGCCTTACTATACATGGTGTTTTTTTTCGGCTAAAAACGCCTTACTATACATGGTGTTTTTTTTCGGCTAAAAACGCCTTACTATACATGGTCGTTTTTTTCAGCCAAAAATGCCTTACTATACATGGTCGTTTTTTTCGGCCAAAAACGCCTTACTATACATAGTCGTCTTTTTCGGCTAAAAATGCCTTACTATACATGGTCGTTTTTTTCGGCCAAAAATGCCTTACTATACATGGTCGTTTTTTTCGGCTAAAAATGCCTTACTATACATGGTCGTTTTTTCATAAGAATAAGAAAGCCTGAAATAGTTTCAAGTGCAGATTCTGGGGATTGAACCCAGGACTTCACACAACCAAAGCACATGCTTAACCACTGAGCTATATCAACATTGACATGAAAGAAAAGGCTCCACCATACATGGTCGTTTTTTCCGGGCCAAAAACGCCTTGCTATACATGGTCGTTTTTTTCGGCTAATAAATGCCTTACTATACATGGTCGGTTTTTTCGGCCAAAAATGCCTTACTATACATGGTCGTTTTTTTCGGCCAAAAATGCCTTACTATACATGGTTGTTTTTTTTTTGGGCTAAAAATGCCTTACTATACATGGTCGTTTTTTTCGGCTAAAAATGCCTTACTATACATGGTCGTTTTTTTAGGCCAAAAATGCCTTACTATACATGGTTGTTTTTTTTTTGCAAAACTGTTTTTTTGCAAAACTGTTTTTTTGCAAAACTGTTTTGCAAACTGTTTTTGCAAACTGTTTTTGCAAAACTAGTTTTTTGCAAAACTAGTTTTTTGCAAAACTGGTTTTTCAAACTAGTTTTTCAAACTTGTTTTTTTCAAATCTAGTTTTTTCCAAAACTTGTTTTTTTGCAAAACTGTTTTTTGCAAAACTGTTTTTGCAAACTTTGTTTTTTGCAAAACTGTTTTTGCAAAACCAGTTTTTGCAAACTGTTTTGCAAACTGTTTTTTGCAAAACTGTTTTTTGCAAACTGTTTTTTTGAAAACTGTTTTTGCAAAACTGTTTTTTTTGCAAAACTGTTTTCAAAAAACTATTCAGTTGTCGCAAAAACTACGTTTTGCAAAATCCGTTTTCGCAAAAGCTAGTTTTTGTAACTTCTGCGTTTTTCGCAAACTGTTTTTTGCAAAACTGTTTTTTTGCAAAACTGTTTTTTTGCAAAACTGTTTTTTTGCAAAACTGTTTTTTGCAAAACTTGTTTTTTGCAAAACTGTTTTTTTCAAAACTGTTTTTTTGCAAAACTAGTTTTTGCTAACTGGTTTTTGCAAAACTTTTTTTGCAAAAGCTGTTTTGCAAAACTAGTTTTTCCAAAACTGTTTTTTTGCAAACTGTTTTTTCGCAAAACTGTTTTTTGCAAACTGTTTTTGCAAAACTTGTTTTTTGCAAAACTGTTTTTTTCCAACTTTTTTTGCAAAACTGTTTTTTTGCAAAACTTAGTTTTTGCAAAACTGTTTTTTTGCAAACTGTTTTTTCCAAAACTTTGTTTTTTTGCAAAACTTGTTTTTTGCAAAACTGTTTTTTTGCAAAACTGTTTTTGCAAACTAGTTTTTTTGCAACTGGTTTTTCAAAACTGTTTTTGCAAAACTAGTTTTTTGCTGTTTTTTGCAAAACTGTTTTTTGCAAAACTAGTTTGCAAAACTGTTTTTGCAAACTGTTTTTGCAAAACGTTTTTTGAAAACTGTTTTTTGCAAAACTGTTTTTTGCAAAACGTTTTTTGCAAAATGTTTTTTGCAAAACTGTTTTCAAAACTGTTTTTTGAAAACTTGTTTTTTTGAAAACTTTTTTTGCAAAACTGTTTTTTGAAAACTGTTTTTAAAACAATCAGGTGGGAACCGTAAATATATAAAAACCGTTTTCGGCAAAAGTTTTTTGAAACTGTTTTGCAAAACTGTTTTTTGCAAAACTGTTTTTTTCAAAACTGTTTTTTTGAAAACTGTTTTTTGAAAACTGTTTTTTGCAAAACTGTTTTTTCAAAACTGTTTTTTCAAAACTGTTTTTTTTGAAAACTGTTTTTTGAAAACTGGTTTTGCAAAACTTTTTTTGCAAAACTGTTTTTTGCAAACTGTTTTTTCAAAACTGTTTTTTGCAAACTGTTTTTTTCAAAACTGTTTTTTGCAAAACTGTTTTTGAAATTTTTTTGAAACTGGTTTTTTCCAAAACTAGTTTTTTTGCAAAGTTTTTTTCGGCTAAAAATGCCTTACTATACATGGTCGTTTTTTCATAAGAATAAGAAAGCCTGAAATAGTTCCAAGTGAGGATTCTGGGGATAGAACCCAGGACTTCACACAACCAAAGCACATGCTTAACCACTGAGCTATATCAACATTGACATGAAAGAAAAGTCTCCACCATACATGGTCGTTTTTCCGGGCCAAAAACGGATACTATACATGGTCGTTTTTTCTGGCTAATAAATGCCTTACTATACATGGTCGGTTTTTTCGGCCAAAAATGCCTTACTATACATGGTCGTTTTTTTCGGCCAAAAATGCCTTACTATACATGGTCGTTTTTTTCGCTAAAAACGCCTTACTTTGGGCTAAAAAAACGCCCTTACTATACATGGTCGTTTTTTTCGGCTAAAAATGCCTTACTATACATGGTCGTTTTTTTTTTCGGCCAAAAACGCCTTACTATACATGGGGTCGTTTTTTTCGGCCAAAAACACCTTACTATACATGGTCGTTTTTTTCGGCGAAAAATGCCTTACTATACATGGTCGTTTTTTTCGGCTAAAAATGCCTTACTATACATGGTCGTTTTTTTTTGCCAAAAATGCCTTACTATACATGGTCGTTTTTTTTCGGCTAAAAACGCCTTACTATACATGGTCGTTTTTTTCGGCCAAAAATGCCTTACTATACATGGTCGTTTTTTTCGGCCAAAAATGCCTTACTATACATGGTCGTTTTTTTCAGCCAAAAATGCCTTACTATACATGGTCGTTTTTTTCGGCCAAAAATGCCTTACTATACATGGTCGTTTTTTTTCGGCCAAAAATGCCTTACTATACATGGTCGTTTTTTTCGGCCAAAAATGCCTTACTATACATGGTCGTTTTTTTTCGGCCAAAAATGCCTTACTATACATGGTCGTTTTTTTCGGCCAAAAATGCCTTACTATACATGGTCGTTTTTTTCGGCCAAAAATGCCTTACTATACATGGTCGTTTTTTTTCGGCCAAAAATGCCTTACTATACATGGTCGTTTTTTTCCGCCAAAAATGCCTTACTATACATGGTTGTTTTTTTCGGCCAAAAATGCCTTACTATACATGGTCGTTTTTTTAAAAATGCTTTACTATACATGGTCGTTTTTTTTTTCGGCCAAAAACGCTTTTTTTCGGCCAAAAATGCCTTACTATACATGGTCGTTTTTTTAGGCCAAAAATGCCTTACTATACATGGTCGTTTTTTTCTGCCAAAAATGCCTTACTATACATGGTCGTTTTTTTCGGGCCAAAAATGCCTTACTATACATGGTCGTTTTTTTTCGGTCGTTTTTCCAAAAATGCCTTACTATACATGGTCGTTTTTTTTCGGCTAAAAATGCCTTACTATACATGGTCGTTTTTTTCGGCCAAAAATGCCTTACTATACATGGTCGTTTTTTTCGGCCAAAAATGCCTTACTATACATGGTCGTTTTTTTCGCCCAAAAATGCCTTACTATACATGGTCGTTTTTTTTCGGCCAAAAACACCTTACTATACATGGTCGTTTTTTTCGGCTAAAAACGCCTTACTATACATGGTCGTTTTTTTTGCCTTACTATACATGGTCGTTTTTTTCTGCCAAAAATGCCTTACTATACATGGTCGTTTTTTTCAGCCAAAAATGCCTTACTATACATGGTCGTTTTTTTTCGGCCAAAAATGCCTTACTATACATGGTCGTTTTTTTCGGCTAAAAACGCCTTACTATACATGGTCGTTTTTTTCGGCTAAAAACGCCTTACTATACATGGTCGTTTTTTTCAGCCAAAAATGCCTTACTATACATGGTCGTTTTTTTTCGGCCAAAAAAGCCTTACTATACATGGTCGTTTTTTTTCGGCTAAAAATGCCTTACTATACATGGTCGTTTTTTTCGGCCAAAAATGCCTTACTATACATGGTCGTTTTTTTCGGCCAAAAATGCCTTACTATACATGGTCGTTTTTTTCGGCCAAAAATGCCTTACTATACATGGTCGTTTTTTTTCGGCTAAAAATGCCTTACTATACATGGTCGTTTTTTTTTGGCCAAAAATGCCTTACTATACATGGTCGTTTTTTTCGGCCAAAAATGCCTTACTATACATGGTCGTTTTTTTCGGCCAAAAATGCCTTACTATACATGGTCGTTTTTTTTCGGCCAAAAATGCCTTACTATACATGGTGGTTTTTTTTTTCGGCCAAAAATGCCTTACTATACATGGTCGTTTTTTTCGCCAAAAATGCCAAATGCACATGGTCGTTTTTTTTAGCCAAAAATGCCTTACTATACATGATTGTTTTTTTAACAAAAAGCCTTACTATACATGGTCGTCGGTCGTTTTCCGGCCAAAAATGCCTTACTATACATGGTCGTTTTTTTTCGGCCAAAAATGCCTTACTATACATGGTCGTTTTTTTTCGGCCAAAAATGCCTTACTATACATGGTCGTTTTTTTCGGCCAAAAATGCCTTACTATACATGGTCGTTTTTTTCGGCCAAAAATGCCTTACTATACATGGTCGTTTTTTTTCGGCCAAAAATGCCTTACTATACATGGTCGTTTTTTTTCGGCTAAAAATGCCTTACTATACATGGTCGTTTTTTTAGGCCAAAAATGCCTTACTATACATGGTCGTTTTTTTAGGCCAAAAATGCCTTACTATACATGGTCGTTTTTTTCGGCTAAAAATGCCTTACTATACATGGTCGTTTTTTTTCGGCTAAAAATGCCTTACTATACGTGGTCGTTTTTTTCTGCCAAAAATGCCTTACTATACATGGTCGTTTTTTTCGGCCAAAAACGCCTTACTATACATGGTCGTTTTTTTCGGCCAAAAACACCTTACTATACATGGTCGTTTTTTTCCTTACTATACATGGTCGTTTTTTTCGGCCAAAAATGCCTTACTATACATGGTCGTTTTTTTCGGCTAAAAACGCCTTACTATACATGGTCGTTTTTTTCAGCCAAAAATGCCTTACTATACATGGTCGTTTTTTTCGGCCAAAAATGCCTTACTATACATGGTCGTTTTTTTTCGGCTAAAAATGCCTTACTATACATGGTCGTTTTTTTCGGCCAAAAATGCCTTACTATACATGGTCGTTTTTTTTTCGGCCAAAAATGCCTTACTATACATGGTCGTTTTTTTCGGCTAAAAATGCCTTACTATACATGGTCGTTTTTTTTCGGCTAAAAATGCCTTACTATACATGGTCGTTTTTTTCGGCCAAAAACGCCTTACTATACATGGTCGTTTTTTTCGGCCAAAAATGCCTTACTATACATGGTCGTTTTTTTCGGCCAAAAATGCCTTACTATACATGGTCGTTTTTTTCGGCCAAAAACGCCTTACTATACATGGTCGTTTTTTTTTCGGCTAAAAACACCTTACTATACATGGTCGTTTTTTTCGGCTAAAAACGCCTTACTATACATGGTCGTTTTTTTCGGCCAAAAATGCCTTACTATACATGGTCGTTTTTTTCGGCCAAAAATGCCTTACTATACATGGTCGTTTTTTTGGCCAAAAATGCCTTACTATACATGGTCGTTTTTTTCGGCCAAAAATGCCTTACTATACATGGTCGTTTTTTTTATGGCCAAAAAATGCCTTACTATACATGGTCGTTTTTTTTCGGCTAAAAATGCCTTACTATACATGGTCGTTTTTTTCGGCTAAAAATGCCTTACTATACATGGTCGTTTTTTTCGGCCAAAAATGCCTTACTATACATGGTCGTTTTTTTCGGCCAAAAATGCCTTACTATACATGGTCGTTTTTTTCAGCCAAAAATGCCTTACTATACATGGTCGTTTTTTTTCGGCTAAAAATGCCTTACTATACATGGTCGTTTTTTTCGGCGAAAAATGCCTTACTATACATGGCCAAAAATGCCTTACTATACATGGTCGTTTTTTTCGGCCAAAAATGCCTTACTATACATGGTCGTTTTTTTCGGCCAAAAATGCCTTACTATACATGGTCGTTTTTTTTAGGCAAAAAATGCCTTACTATACATGGTCGTTTTTTTTAGGCCAAAAATGCCTTACTATACATGGTCGTTTTTTTTCGGCTAAAAATGCCTTACTATACATGGTCGTTTTTTTCGGCCAAAAATGCCTTACTATACATGGTCGTTTTTTTCGGCCAAAAATGCCTTACTATACATGGTCGTTTTTTTCGGCCAAAAATGCCTTACTATACATGGTCGTTTTTTTTTCGGCCAAAAATGCCTTACTATACATGGTCGTTTTTTTTCGGCCAAAAATGCCTTACTATACATGGTCGTTTTTTTTTTCGGAAAAACGCCTTACTATACATGGTCGTTTTTTTTCGGCTACCTTACTATACATGGTCGTTTTTTTCGGCCAAAAATGCCTTACTATACATAGTCGTTTTTTTTTGGCCAAAAATAAAAATGCCTTACTATACATGGTCGTTTTTTTCACTGAGCATATCAACATGGCCAAAAATGCCTTACTATACATGGTCGTTTTTTTTACGGCTAAAAATGCCTTACTATACATGGTCGTTTTTTTCGGCCAAAAATGCCTTACTATACATGGTCGTTTTTTTTCGGCCAAAAATGCCTTACTATACATGGTCGTTTTTTTCGGCCAAAAATGCCTTACTATACATGCCTTACTATACATGTCGTTTTTTTCGGCCAAAAATGCCTTACTATACATGGTCGTTTTTTTCGGCTAAAAATGCCTTACTATACATGGTCGTTTTTTTTCGGCCAAAAATGCCTTACTATACATGGTCGTTTTTTTCGGCCAAAAATGCCTTACTATACATGGTCGTTTTTTTCGGCCAAAAATGCCTTACTATACATGGTCGTTTTTTTCGGCCAAAAATGCCTTACTATACATGGTCGTTTTTTTTCGGCCAAAAATGCCTTACTATACATGGTCGTTTTTTTCGGCCAAAAATGCCTTACTATACATGGTCGTTTTTTTCGGCTAAAAATGCCTTACTATACATGGTCGTTTTTTTCGGCCAAAAATGCCTTACTATACATGGTCGTTTTTTTTCGGCCAAAAATGCCTTACTATACATGGTCGTTTTTTTCGGCCAAAAATGCCTTACTATACATGGTCGTTTTTTTCGGCCAAAAATGCCTTACTATACATGGTCGTTTTTTTTCGGCCAAAAATGCCTTACTATACATGGTCGTTTTTTTCGGCCAAAAATGCCTTACTATACATGGTCGTTTTTTTCGGCCAAAAATGCCTTACTATACATGGTCGTTTTTTTTCGGCCAAAAATGCCTTACTATACATGGTCGTTTTTTTCGGCCAAAAATGCCTTACTATACATGGTCGTTTTTTTTGGCCAAAAATGCCTTACTATACATGGTCGTTTTTTTTCCGCCAAAAATGCCTTACTATACATGGTCGTTTTTTTCGGCCAAAAATGCCTTACTATACATGGTCGTTTTTTTTCGGCCAAAAATGCCTTACTATACATGGTCGTTTTTTTTCGGCCAAAAATGCCTTACTATACATGGTCGTTTTTTTCGGCCAAAAATGCCTTACTATACATGGTCGTTTTTTTTCGGCCAAAAATGCCTTACTATACATGGTCGTTTTTTTTTACGGCTAAAAAATGCCTTACTATACATGGTCGTTTTTTTCGGCCAAAAATGCCTTACTATACATGGTCGTTTTTTTTTTTTTTCGGCCAAAAATGCCTTACTATACATGGTCGTTTTTTTTCGGCCAAAAATGCCTTACTATACATGGTCGTTTTTTTTTCGGCCAAAAATGCCTTACTATACATGGTCGTTTTTTTCGGCCAAAAATGCCTTACTATACATGGTCGTTTTTTTCGGCCAAAAATGCCTTACTATACATGGTCGTTTTTTTCGGCCAAAAATGCCTTACTATACATGGTCGTTTTTTTCGGCCAAAAATGCCTTACTATACATGGTCGTTTTTTTCGGCTAAAAATGCCTTACTATACATGGTCGTTTTTTTCAGCCAAAAATGCCTTACTATACATGGTCGTTTTTTTTCGGCCAAAAACGCCTTACTATACATGGTCGTTTTTTTCGGCCAAAAATGCCTTACTATACATGGTCGTTTTTTTTCGGCTAAAAATGCCTTACTATACATGGTCGTTTTTTTCGGCCAAAAATGCCTTACTATACATGGTCGTTTTTTTCAGCCAAAAATGCCTTACTATACATGGTCGTTTTTTTCGGCCAAAAATGCCTTACTATACATGGTCGTTTTTTTCGGCCAAAAATGCCTTACTATACATGGTCGTTTTTTTCGGCTAAAAATGCCTTACTATACATGGTCGTTTTTTTCGGCCAAAAATGCCTTACTATACATGGTCGTTTTTTTCGGCTAAAAATGCCTTACTATACATGGTCGTTTTTTTTCGGCCAAAAATGCCTTACTATACATGGTCGTTTTTTTCCGCCAAAAATGCCTTACTATACATGGTCGTTTTTTTTCGGCCAAAAATGCCTTACTATACATGGTCGTTTTTTTCGGCCAAAAATGCCTTACTATACATGGTCGTTTTTTTTCGGCCAAAAATGCCTTACTATACATGGTCGTTTTTTTTCGGCCAAAAATGCCTTACTATACATGGTCGTTTTTTTCGGCCAAAAATGCCTTACTATACATGGTCGTTTTTTTTTTGCCAAAAATGCCTTACTATACATGGTCGTTTTTTTCCGCCAAAAATGCCTTACTATACATGGTCGTTTTTTTTAGGCCAAAAATGCCTTACTATACATGGTCGTTTTTTTTCGGCCAAAAATGCCTTACTATACATGGTCGTTTTTTTTTGCTAAAAATGCCTTACTATACATGGTCGTTTTTTTTCGGCCAAAAATGCCTTACTATACATGGTCGTTTTTTTCGGCCAAAAATGCCTTACTATACATGGTCGTTTTTTTCGGCCAAAAATGCCTTACTATACATGGTCGTTTTTTTCGGCCAAAAATGCCTTACTATACATGGTCGTTTTTTTCGGCTAAAAATGCCTTACTATACATGGTCGTTTTTTTTCGGCTAAAAATGCCTTACTATACATGGTCGTTTTTTTTCGGCTAAAAATGCCTTACTATACATGGTCGTTTTTTTTCGGCCAAAAATGCCTTACTATACATGGTCGTTTTTTTTCGGCCAAAAATGCCTTACTATACATGGTCGTTTTTTTTTCGGCTAAAAATGCCTTACTATACATGGTCGTTTTTTTCGGCTAAAAATGCCTTACTATACATGGTCGTTTTTTTCGGCCAAAAATGCCTTACTATACATGGTCGTTTTTTTTCGGCCAAAAATGCCTTACTATACATGGTCGTTTTTTTCGGCTAAAAATGCCTTACTATACATGGTCGTTTTTTTTTCGGCCAAAAATGCCTTACTATACATGGTCGTTTTTTTCGGCTAAAAATGCCTTACTATACATGGTCGTTTTTTTCGGCTAAAAATGCCTTACTATACATGGTCGTTTTTTTCGGCCAAAAATGCCTTACTATACATGGTCGTTTTTTTCGGCCAAAAATGCCTTACTATACATGGTCGTTTTTTTCGGCTAAAAATGCCTTACTATACATGGTCGTTTTTTTTCGGCTAAAAACGCCTTACTATACATGGTCGTTTTTTTCGGCTAAAAATGCCTTACTATACATGGTCGTTTTTTTCGCCCAAAAATGCCTTACTATACATGGTCGTTTTTTTCGGCTAAAAATGCCTTACTATACATGGTCGTTTTTTTCGGCTAAAAATGCCTTACTATACATGGTCGTTTTTTTCGGCCAAAAATGCCTTACTATACATGGTCGTTTTTTTCGGCCAAAAATGCCTTACTATACATGGTCGTTTTTTTTCGGCTAAAAACGGATTACTATACATGGTCATTTTTTTTGTTTGGCTAAAAACGCCTTACTATACATGGTTGTTTTTTTTGGCCAAAAATGCCTTACTATACATGGTCGTTTTTTTCAGCCAAAAATGCCTTACTATACATGGTCGTTTTTTTTTCGGCCAAAAATGCCTTACTATACATGGTCGTTTTTTTTTGGCTAAAAATGCCTTACTATACATGGTCGTTTTTTTTCGGCTAAAAATGCCTTACTATACATGGTCGTTTTTTTCGGCCAAAAATGCCTTACTATACATGGTCGTTTTTTTCAGCCAAAAATGCCTTACTATACATGGTCGTTTTTTTTCGGCTAAAAACGCCTTACTATACATGGTCATTTTTTTTGTTTGGCTCAAAACGCCTTACTATACATGGTTGTTTTTTTGGGCCAAAAATGCCTTACTATACATGGTCGTTTTTTTCAGCCAAAAATGCCTTACTATACATGGTCGTTTTTTTTTCGGCCAAAAACACCTTACTATACATGGTCGTTTTTTTCGGCTAAAAACGCCTTACTATACATGGTGGTTTTTTTTCGGCTAAAAACGCCTTACTATACATGGTCGTTTTTTTCGGCTAAAAACGCCTTACTATACATGGTCGTTTTTTTTTCGGCTAAAAACGCCTTACTATACATGGTCGTTTTTTTCGGCCAAAAATGCCTTACTATACATGGTCGTTTTTTTCAGCCAAAAATGCCTTACTATACATGGTCGTTTTTTTCGGCTAAAAACGCCTTACTATACATGGTCGTTTTTTCGCCTTACTATACATGGTCGTTTTTTTCGGCTAAAAACGCCTTACTATACATGGTCGTTTTTTTCAGCCAAAAATGCCTTACTATACATGGTCGTTTTTTTTCGGCCAAAAATGCCTTACTATACATGGTCGTTTTTTTTCGGCCAAAAATGCCTTACTATACATGGTCGTTTTTTTCAGCCAAAAATGCCTTACTATACATGGTCGTTTTTTTCGGCTAAAAACGCCTTACTATACATGGTCGTTTTTTTTTCGGCTAAAAACGCCTTACTATACATGGTCATTTTTTCGGCCAAAAATGCCTTACTATACATGGTCGTTTTTTTCAGCCAAAAATGCCTTACTATACATGGTCGTTTTTTTTCGGCTAAAAACGCCTTACTATACATGGTGGTTTTTTTTCGGCTAAAAACGCCTTACTATACACGGTCATTTTTTTCGGCCAAAAATGCCTTACTATACATGGTCGTTTTTTTTCGCCCAAAAATGCCTTACTATACATGGTTGTTTTTTTCGGCCAAAAACGCCTGAAAATGAGATGTATTATTATTATTAATGCAGGTTTTTAAGACAGAAGCCAAAGCTGTAAGGCGAGAGAGAGAACACTTAACATACATATTTAACATACATACTTAACATACATTACACATAACCCACCGCTCAAAACCACGACTAAAACGGCGACCGTAAAATAAGCACTCTTGATGAATCAGAGTAGATTTGCACATCGTTCCTTTGCTAAGCATGACATCAGCCAGCCTACAACTTATCTGCTGGCGTTTCACAGCTTGGAGTAACCCACCACTCTAGGATACTCTCTGTCTCCATGAAAACGGACTTGTCGACTCCCGTTAGGGCCGCTCAGAAGCTTGAAAAAGCAATATCTGCCAGCGCTTGCCAATACAGTCGTACTTCAAAGTATGGAGACGGGCAGTTTGCCACACTTGTCCAAAAACATTCAGTTCCGGAACAAAAATATACATTCATGAACGGAAAAAAACCACGGCTGGCCTTTGCTTGATTCTAACCATCAACTACAGATCTTAAAAGTGCCTTCTGCCAAACTATTTATTGAGAGTACAGTGATTCCTTGGCTTACGAACTTAATTGGTTCCCAGAAAGTGTGTGTTAGGTGAAAGGTGTGTATTCCAAACATTAATTCCCCATAGGAAACCATTAAAATGAGAATAATTGGTTCCCAGAAAGTGTGTTTAAGGGGAAAAGTGTGTATTCCAAACATTAATTTCCCATAGGAAACCATTAAAATGAGAATAATTGGTTCCCAGAAAGTGTGTTTAAGGGGAAAAGTGTGTATTCCAAACATTAATTTCCCATAGGAAATCATTAAAATGAGAATAATTCGTTCCCAGAAAGTGTGTGTAAGGGGAAAAGTGTGTATTTCCAAACATTAATTTCCCATAGGAAACCATTTAAATGAGAATAATCCATTCCCAGGTCCCCATAAAACATAATTGTCAACTAAATAAGCCTTAAAACTACACAAAATAGAGCTTATTTTTGGTATAATAAATGTGCTATTGTATTGTAATTAAAGAACTAAACTGTACTGTATAATAAAGTCGTTTTATTTACCTTTGTGATGGTCGTTGATGGCTTGATGGAATGGATAGCTTTTTGCATTACGTTACACCTCAAGCAGCAGTGTCGTCGCAGCGTCGCCGTTCAGCGTCGCACATTTGACAAGAGCGGCAACGTTTTGATTGCTTTCCACCCCGGAGCTCCCTGAAACTGTCGCCTCTCACTCCCGGCCGACTAAATTAGTATCATTATGTCACTTGCGTTACATGACGGGAAACAGCGATTGCGGCATTTGAGCCGTGATGACGGCAGAATATTTAACGAGGGAAACGATCATTAGGTTGTCGGTCGTTGGTGTGTGTTACTTTTGTGAAACCGGAGTCCCATATTGATTATCAACGGGAATAAAGACTGAAGTATATGATTATATGTTGCTAACGAAAAGAATCAGGAATTGAATCAACTGTTTATCACTAATACGGGCTAAAGGGATTCCGTGTTGTTTTGCTAAACCACTGAGATGGGTCGCTGTGGGCTGGTTTCGTTTACCTAAAATTGGGTTAAGTCATTTTTACCCAGCAAATTGGTTAAAAGATTGGATTTAGGGGGCCCGGGGGGAGCTGAAGTTGGTTGTGGTTTTTTTGACAGGTGTGTTCTGGAGGTGAAGTGTATGTCAAAATCTGGGAGAAAATGATGCCAGTGACTCATTTTTTGCCGCGGGCCATATTGTAATTATTGCTATCTATTAGCTATCTAGCTGGCTATCTATTAGCTATCTATCCAGCTAGCTAGCTATCTTTTAGATATCTATTAGCTAGCTAGTTAGCTTGTTATGTATTATCCATCTATTAGCTATTGCTCTTAGCTCTCTATTAGCTAGCTGGCTATCTATTAGCTATTGATCCTGTTTGCTAGCTATCTATTAGCTAGCTGGTGATCTATTAGCTATCTATTAGCTAGCTGGCTATCTATTAGCTAGCTAGATGGCTATCTATCCAGCTAGCTAGCTATCTATTAGCTATATAGCTGGCTATCTATTAGCCAGCTGGCTATCTATTAACTATCTATTAGCTAGCCAGCTATCTATTAGCAAACTGGCTAGCTTTTTATTTATTTGAGTTATTAAAAATATAATATGATAAAAATATGCTAAATTAAAAAAATGAGTTAAGCTAACTCTTATTTTTAACCACGGCTATATTGATCATCCATTTTTTTTGGTAGGATCGGGTCATATATTGTTTTTAAGCTAACACAAGTAACTTTTTAAATCAATTTTAGCTAGGCGAATCCGATTCAACAGAATATTTTTGAGTGTAATTCAAATTTCAGCCAAGGTATGACTCATTCGCGATTTAGCCCATATGCTACTTAGCATAGCGAAAAAAATCTGTCATGTTTTTCCAGGGGAATGAGTAACAAAATGGCCCACTCATCCTGGCCATATGTGCCTTTTCTCACGTGCTATGATTACAAGGGAAAGTAGAAATAAAGAGGGGGGGGACGGGACTCCGCGGGGACAATTTTATTTATTTTTTTTTGTCGGCCATGGCGCAGCTCATTTCGACAACAATCACACACGCACGGACGGCGTCCTATGAAAATGGGAAAAGTCTAACTCAAGGCCGTCATTTTCCAAACTGCCTATGTTGAATCATCGGAACAACAACAACAACAACGTTATTAGCTTAGCGACGGAAGATGAAAAACAGCTTTTGGTCTTTGTGTACAAAGCGACTTCTATGCTACGCGAAAGGCTACTAGCGATGAGGGACGAGAACAGAAAACAAAAATGAAGGCAACGCAGCTTGAGGCCTTCAAGCATGAACTTGTTTTATTCATCATAGACTGATAAAAGATTTACTATCTGGCCATAGATTTTTGCGTCACCTCCTTAGGGAACTTCGACCCTCCAAATGTCCAAGTTAGTAGTGATGTGTCGTTCGCGAACGAGCCGGTTCTTAGAGCCGGATCACTGAAGTGAACGAAGAGAGCCGGTTCCTAACAAGGAGCCGGAAATGGGAGCCGATCATTTTTGTTCTCTATTCCCCGACCTCGGTCTTCGGTTAAAGCCGCACGTGATTGGTCGATATTCGTAGTAGAGGAGGGAGGGGAGAATTACCGACAGGCAGCAGTGAGGTGAGGGGAGTGGGCTATGGCAGACAGGTGGACAAATGTTATTACATCAGAATCATCTTTATTGCCAAGTATGTAGAACACACAAGGAATTTGTTTCCGATAGAACACGCTGCACTAGTATCATCACTAAAAATATCAGAGGCTTTATACTGTTATTATGATTCAATTATGATTTATAACATCGTTTTCACATAATTTTACATGATTTTTTGGGAGTTAATTAATTGAAGCAACAAAAAAAAAAACTGAGGAGCCATTTGGGAGCCAAAAGAGCCGGATCTTTTTTGTTAGCCGAGCCAAAAGAACCGGCTCTCTGAAAAGAGCCGGAATTCCCATCACTACAAGTTAGCTTTTGAGGCGCTAGCGATATTAGAAGCAATAGAAACCGTCAGTCGAGAATCGCATCACGGCTCAAGACCGCAGAGACAAAAGTCTTATCGAGCCGATTCTTCCAGAAGAATAGTTTCGGGCCAGAAATAGTAACAGAAGTAAATCCTTATCATTGCTTGAGTGACTGCTCATTTGATTACTCTTGGAGTGTTTATTATCGTTTCCTTTCTAGGGCATCATCAACTAATTAATTTCTCAGGATGATAAATATTGACTCGGTTTGTTTTATGAGATCTGTTGTGACTTAGATGAGCGGCGCCATAATAACTAGGGTGAGAACGCATTTGATATGAACGTTCTATATACAGTGATACCTTGGCTTACGAAATTAATTGGTTCCCAGACAGAGTGTGTAAGGCAAAAAGTGTGTATCCCAAAAAATAATTTCCCATAGGAAACCATTAAAATGAGAATAATCTGTTCCCAGGTCCCCATAAAACACAATTTTCTAATTTTCTACGCCTTAAAACTAATTAAAGAAATAAACTGTACGGTACAACTTTGATACATGCAACAACAGTAAAGCAACGGAAAGCAATCGTACGATTTAATGATGCCTTTAAACGGTGACATTTTCCTGTCTCCTCCCTCACTTCACCCCCCTTATCCTGCCGTCGCATTTTAACAGCACCATTTACGAATAGTAGCGGCGGGATGAAGTCGACGACTGTACACGTACGAAACACTCAACCAGGTGAGAAACTGATGGGGAATAAGAAATTATCATATTTAAAAGTTTCATGCTGTTATATGCTTAGTCAACATGTGTGACTCAAATACACAATTGAAGCACAGACAACCTGGGGGTCAATCTGGGGTCAACAGACATAGTAAATTAAACTGTCATCTTCATCTCAGAGATCTGGCCTTGGACAGAATTTAGGACTTGGGAAACTCCTTTATCACCGAAGCAATTTACGACTTGAAACTCCTTCACAGGAAGAGCTCATTAGCCAGCTTACAAATTTATCAGTTCATGGAAGAGACAATGTTTTATTGCTTACGCTTAAAATGCCCAGGGGCGTGGTATTCTAATCAAGAAAACTATGTTTTACTAATGTATCACTTAAATTTGCATATACTCTCAATAAATAGCTTGGCAGAGGGCTGCAGAATTTAGACGTCTGTCATGAATAGCGACGTCTCCTGCCGGCAGTAAAGACAATCTTTCTGGGTTCGAGTCTTTCTCGAACATCTCCGACAGAAACAGTGACGACACACGGACGCCTGACACTTGAACAGACGGATTACGGCGTTAAAGTCGCTTAACTAATGACACCTTGCGGAAATGTGATTAGAGCAGTCAGAGTAAGAAGGACACCGACGGAGACAGTCCAGGTTGCGCTTGCACACGCGTAATAAGCTCAAGGGCTAATAGAATAAAGAGGAGACTGTTCAAAGATATACAGCAAGTCTGGCTGTGGACCTTTTTTCATCCCTGTCCAAGCCAGATGGACCTGAAATCGAAAACGGCCTTGTGGCTGAACAGGCAAAGTAGATTAGCTTGTGATCCAGGTACTGATGCGGAATGTCCAAATGACATTGAGGAGGAAATAGCGTGTCACTCTCAGCATCTCAATGCTTTCACTGGAGGAGGGGGTGGGGGGGGGGGGTGCTGAGTAAGCACGGACGTAAAGAAGAATTTGACCTCAACTTACAAACACCTTATCTTACAAACATCTTACAAACGTCAAATTTATGAAAATTAAACCTTATAAATAAGCACTATTTTCATAATACACACCCACCACGGCTGGCGGAGTGATCTTCGGCGGAAGCGCACGACCGAACAGCACCAGAGGTTAAGTTACCAACAGTCCTTAAGGAAGGTGACTCTCCTTCCATAAGCCATCAACGACCATCAAAAAGGTCAATAAAACTTTATTTTACAGCACAGTTTATTTCTTTAATTACAGTCCTCATGTGATGCGCCTCTCTTTGCAAACAGCAATTCCCTTTGACCTTCGACCTCCAACGCCATTCCATCAAGCCATCAATGACCATCACAAATGTAAATAAAGTGACTTTATGATACAATGCAGTGTATTTCTTTCATTACAATAGCACATTTTTAGGCTTATTTAGTTGAAAAGTATATTTTATGGAAACCCGGGAACGGATTATTCCCATTTTAATGGTTTCCTATGGGATTTTTTTTTTTTGAGATACACACTTTTCACCTTACACACTCTGTCTGGGAACCAATTAAGTTCGTAAGTTGAGGTCTCACTGTATTACTTGATTACAGCAACCAAAATATTTATCGTGTATTTTTTTATTGCATTGATGAATCCACGATAAATGATTTTCAATTGGACCAACTCCATCTACGTTTTCTGGAATCTTTGACTTTGTTTCGCATGTCGCCATGTTTATACAGTGATACCTCAGTTTACAAATTTAATTGGTTCCCAGAAAGTATGTTTAAGGCGAAAAGTGTGTCTTCCAAACATTAATTTCCCATTGGAAACCATTAAAAATTGGACTAATCCGTTCCCAAGTCCCCATAAAATATAATTTTCTCCTAAATAAGCATTAAAACTACACAAAATAGACCTTATTTTACGTATAATAAATGTGCTATTGTATTGTAATAAAAAATAAACTGTACTGTATAATAATTAATAAACTAAACTAACTAAAAAATAACAATTACATTTTTTGTTTGTTTACTTTATGTTACTTCCGGGTTGAGTTGTTATTTAGTTTTTTATTGTTGTTTTTTTTTACTTTATGTTACTTCCGTATGTTATAATCCTCAATCGTATATTTTTTCTTAATCGCTGTGTACAGTCGGATTGATAAAAGCATAAGGTGCACATAAACACATAAATAAATACATAAATAAATATAAACAAACAAATAAATACAAAAACAAACACTTCAATAAATACATACATAAATATATAATATACATAATAAATAAATATATATACTACAACTTTTATATGGGAATTATAATTATTTATAAGGGCAGCGATTAGCCAAGGTGGACAGGTATGGGTAACCTGCTCATTGAAACATCTCAGCTCCTCTTAACTCATCAGTACGGCGCTTATATTAGTTGATTTCCTGCATAGGAATAAAATTGTTGTTGTTTTTTTTTGCTTATTAGATTTGGAGAAAAAAAAGAACAACCAAAGTTCAATGTCGAAATATGAAAGATTCACACTGAATACTTAAACATTATTAAATGAATATCGCATATTTTGAAAGGTAAGGATTACAGCACCATAACACAATGCTATTTACAGTAGCATGAGCATTAAGCTAACACGCTAAAAGGTTTTAACTTTAGCCAACTCGATTTCATTGTTTGAAATCGGGCAAATAAAGCAAATTTTACCATCAGGGTCATGAATTGGAATCGATCAAGACAAATATTTATGTAAATATATTAAAATTTTTAAGATGGCTGAACAGATGATAGCGGCTAGTAGTACAGTAGTAGGGTGTCAACGATTTCAATTATAGTGTGCATTGATTCCAATTATTTTGGATACTCTACTAGATTTAAATATTTCAATTGTGGGTTTAAATGCGAACTAAAGAGGTTTGTTCATTTCAATATTGCAGTATATTAATGCATAACATCGCATTTTGAAACAGTCAGCGCCACTCGCACTGAGCGGTGGGGACGGAGGGGGGGGGGTATGCAAGAGGGATTTATTATTAATAGTATTATTCTACTCATTATAATCCCTGAAGGGTAAATTTAACCACCCAGCCATTATCTGTACCGCGTATCCTCATTACGCTCGTGAAGCCTTTCCCTGTTGACTTTCGATCTATCATGCATGTTTTTGGGACTGTTTTCCAAATCTCAAGACAAGAAACGTGATGTCCAATTATCCACGATGCATGCAGGTCAATTTGATGATAACTCAGGATTTGCAGTACAAACGTGAAACTAGCCACCTAAACACATGACATCATTTGAAATGAATGAATCGCAATGTCATTGAAAGTTTTGCTACGGATTGTCTTCAACTTTTAGCTATCCTCATAGATCCTGCACCGAATCTGCTCATTTCCTAAAGTGCACCGAAATACTCATTGCTTTTCCCACGGAGCATCGATGGGGCGAAGCCGAGTGTATATCAATGACAATAGGGCAATTAAAATAGAAAAAAAAAGAGATCGCAGCTCGCGTGGGGGAAACACGTGGAATTGCTCACAGAAAGGAAGCATTGGGGGGAAAAAAACTCAGATCGTGATACAACGCGATGATGAAACGAGCATGTTTCGCCGCGCCTACCTTAGCCCATCGCCGATTCATCCTCCTTGACACAGCGTGGCTCATCCTGGACACACACTACAGTATTCTGCAGCCCGCTTATCACGTTGACAAAACCATAACTGTGAGCAGCACCCCTCCTGGTGACGTCGGTAATGTCGACCAATCGACGTGGAAAGCCGCAGAGCGCTTTTGGCCAATTGTCTCGCGGCATCTGTGGTTAAGACCCTCCCCTGACAGTTCGGACAATAAGTTTGATTGACGACGTACTTGTCCATTTTTATAAAATAATGCAGTTTAAAAAAATATGAAGGGTTTATGGCACCGGTGGTTATTATTTTCATTCTGTAATACTTATTTAAATTAAAATATATTTAAAAAAATTATTAAAACTATTGTCGCATTTTTACGTGTTTGGCTGAAAGGGGAAACCGTTATACATTCACAGTAGAATTTATGCGTCGCTTCATAACAATAATAACAATAATAATAATAATAATAATAATAATAATAATAATAATAATAATAATAATAATAACACATTTCTTTCAAAACTCTCAAGGTCACGTTACAGTAAGAGGATGAGTTTTTCTGCGGGTGAGCAGCGGCAGCCACAAGCGCAAATAGATAGAAAGCTAACTAGTTAGCTAATAGATAGCTAATAGATTTTAGTTAGTTTTTAGATAGCTAATAGATAGCTAGCTATATAGATATATAGCTAATAGATAGCAAATATGTAGCAAAGAGATAATAATAATAATACATTTCATTTATAAGCGCCCTTCAAAACTTTCAAGGTCACTTTAAAGTCACAGGATGTTTTTCTGTGCGTGAGCAGTGGCAGCCAAACGTGCCGGCATTCACTCAACCTGGAAGTAACTCAAACAGATAGAAAGCTAAATAATTAGCCAATAGATAGTTATCTAAAATGAACTAAAAACTATTAGCTATCTATTAGCTGTCTATCTATCTAGCTAGCCATCTATTAGCTATCTAAAATGAACTAAAAACTATTAGCTAATAGCTAGCTAGCTAGCTAGATAGACGGCTAATAGATAGCAAATATATAGCAAAGAGATAATAATAATAATAATAATCATACATTTCATTTATAAGCGCCCTTCAAAACTTTCAAGGTCACTTTAAAGTTACAGGATATGTTTTTCTGTGTGTGAGCAATGGCAGCCACACGTGCCAGCATTCACTCAACTTGGAAGTAACTCAAATAGATAGAAAGCTAACTAATTAGCTAAAAGGTAGCTAATAGTTTTTAGTTCATTTTAGATATCTAGCTAGATAGCTAGCTAGCTATTAGTGACAAAAATGAGCCGCATAGACCGACATTGCAAAAATATAAAACAGTCTGACATTTGAAGCCATACATGGAAATACAAAATAAAAAATAAAAAAAAATAAAACAGAAGCAAAAACAAAACATTTATTGCCTTTTGATGAGCAATATTGTAACGGAAACCAGCCTTAATGCCTAGATACATTTGGAAAACGCCAGCAAATTTCAAAATGACAACTTTTGTTTGGGAAATTGTTTTGTTCAAAATCACACTAGTTTATACAGTTGAATAAAATTAAAATTGTTTAGTTGTTTGCACACCAGGTGACAAAATATTCTGCTAATCAAAAAAAAAAAAATGTACGTACAGTGATACCTTGGTTTACGAACTTAATTGGTTCCCAGACAGAGTGTGTAAGGTGAAAAGTGTGTATGCCAAAAAATATTTTTTTTCGGCTAAAAATGCCTTACGATACATGGTCGAATGGCAGTGAATGAGTTAATAAAGTACTTGTCTCAGCATGATCCAAAATCCAAATATATCACGAATAAAAAATAAAGAACTTATGTTTCTTGTCACTTACGCATCCTCCAGCTTTCAACGTTAGCACGTGCTTAGCCGCTCAAACAACTTAGCATCTTAGCTTCGGAACAACATACTTTTATTCCTTTCAATTATTTAACTTCTTCCCTCATTCATTTCCTCCATTATTATTATTTTTTTACTTATGGGAAATTATCGATGAAAAGGTTTCTTCAACCGTCATCTGAACTTCTTTGAAGGTGTCGGACGTTTCACTTCTTATCCAAGAGGCTTCGTCAGCAAACTAAAATCTTTTGCTGGTAGTTTTATATACAGTAAAGTCTCGTTATATCGATATCGGATATATCGATAGTCCCGGTTATATCGATACTATTTCTATGCACGCACGGAGAAAATTACATGCAAACAGGGTCGGATATATCGATAGTCCCGGTTATATCGATATTTTTTCGGACTCCCTTGAATATCGATATAACGAGACTTTACTGTATATCCCTACTGTCCAGACGTTGTAAAATGAGTGTTTGCTAGCTTTTAGGTGTATATGTACTGCCGACAATGAGGTTAAAATCTTAGCGAAAGAAAATAGATAGTTTGAAAGGGGAGTAAAAGAAGCTATTTTCATAAAACAGCAAAACCCTTCACTAAATCGCCATGGCGGGGTGAGGTTCAATTTGGATCGTTCGTACGACAGACTTCTTATATAGGTTTAGTTATGCTGATGAGGTGATACCAGAGCAAATGGGGCAATCAGGCCAGTCGTACACCCCATACTCAGGCAGGACAATAGAAGTAATCAGTGTAGCCGTAGGGAGTAGTCCTCTGCTCCCCCCAACCTGAGAGCAGGGACCAATCATAGCTGAGTCTGGCACCGCCACGTCTGGACAGTAGGAATATATTTATATATAGGTCCGAAACTACCAGTGAGACTTTAGTTTGCTGACGAAGCTTCTTGGATAAGAAGCGGAACGTCCGACACCTTCAAAGAAGTCCAGATGACGGCTGAAGAAATCTTTTCATCGATGGACGAGTCCATCTGAGAGCTTACACAGACGTTATGGGAAATTAGTTCACAAGACACTTTTTGGAACGGTTTCTTTATGTTGCTGTTGGATGAACTTGGGGCAATCGTCTTTCGGGGGCCAATGCGGTTTAGCTAGTTGAATGTCTTTCTCCATTGTAAAAGCTTTTTTGGGGGTATCGGCCCGCGGGGGCCAAAGCACTGATACTTTGCTGCCCTGCCGTTTGCTCTCATCAAATACTTTGGTGGCTTCCATCTCACCGCGGCGCGTTTTGTTCTCGTCAACTGAACCGAGGCTGTTTGTCGAATATCTCCATTGGAGTTTGCGATCCGATGGGATGGATCCGCCGCTTGCCGCCGGAGTTTTAGAGTTGAGTTGATTATCGTACATCCCTTTGGACTTGAGGAGTTGTTTGTAGTGGTGCAGACAGAAGAAATGTCCGTGGAGAGAGACGTAATTTCCCAGGCTGCAATAGACAATCGGTTAGCTTTCATTCAGAGAGGCGTAGAGGGTGCGTCGTGTCATTTCAGGACAGTTAGGTTTTTTTTTACTTCAAAATGGAAATGGCCGGAACGCCCGGAAATGGCGAGTTTCCAAAGGTCCCGCCCCCTTGCTCGTGACATCACGCCAGGACGTCTTGCCTTGCTCCAGAATCAAAACAATGGCTTCAGATTGGGAGAAGATGCTTTCTTGTTCCTCATCCAGTTATGAATATGATTCAAATAGTTCCGAAGAGGAAAGCATAAATTTTTGCAATCGATTAAAGAAGTCGTTCCGTATTAATTCGAGCCGTCAGGACTCCAATGTAGCGCCCAGAAAATGCACAAGATGGCACCCAAGCTCTGTTGAAAATGGGCTGATTTGTCTGCTGGGAATTTGTGTCAACTACTAGCAAATAGTAGTCTTGGTGCAACACACAACGATTCACCATCGCGTTATTTATGTGTTTTCCTTCTAATTTCACCAGAGACAACGATTCAACACCAAGTTTTCTGACCAAACAAAGTACCCAAAATGCATTGTGTGTCGCTTTCTCGGTCAGGGGCGTTCCCTCCGTGACGTCACGTCAGGCATCTCGAAAAGAAGACTTCCTGAATATTCAGCACGAGTCTTAAAAGGTAAACTATATATATGCGGTGTAATCTTTGTAAAATACGCTCAGTAGAAGTCATTTCAAGTGATTTTACAAATTATAGATACAACTTGACCGGAAGCGTCGGTTGTCCTTTAAAGCAATTTTTACCTCAGTTTGCTTTTGCATTGCTCACAGAAGAAACAGGATTTATGGTACTTTTTTCGGTCCACCATCCAGCCATCCATCGGATAAACCCTCTTTCGACAAACTGCGCAAAGCTCCGACTTCGGAACTCGGGCCTGTTGTGGTGAGGAAAGAAAATAAAATAAAACATTAGAAACAAAACAAAACTGTTTACATTTTTCGCTTTGTTCAGTCTAATTTGTGTTTGAGCAGCGTTACGGGAACATGCGACGCAAAACATGCATGGTTCATATAGCATATAACACAATATAGCATATGACACAATAGGTTACGATACCCCACCCCCCCAAAAAAATCATGACCCTATTTAGTAGGCTAGGTAGCTATGCTAGCTGGCATTTACGATCGATCAGGCTGGCTGTTAGATATCTATCCAGCTGGCTAGGTATCTATTAGCTATTTGACTGGTTAGCTGGCTATCTCTTAGCTATTCTTTGGCTAGCTTGATGGCTATCTGTTAGCTATCTATACAGCTGGCTAGCTATCGATTAGCTATTTGGCTGGTTAGCTGGCTATCTCTTAGCTATTTATTGACTAGCTAGATGGCTATCTATTAGCTATCTAATGGATAGCTAGCTAGCTTTCTATCTATTTGAGTTACTTCCGGGTTGAGTGAACGCTGCCGCTGCTCAACCACAGAAAAACTGATGCAGTGACTGTAAAGTGACCTTGAGAGTTTTGAAAGGTGCTTATAAATGAAATTATTATTATTATTATAGTAGTAGTAGTAGTAGTAGTAGTAGTAGTAGTAGTAGTACCTTCAAGCCCTTTAATGTTAAAGACTCACGTCAGGTATCCATTTTTAGATTACAAAGAAGAATTAGCATGACAATGTTATGCAATGTTATGCATAGAGGGCATTTCAAGAAGACGCGTCGCTATATGTGAGCGACAATAATTATTCATATAAATGGTAAGCTTGAATATCTCCCCTTGCATCACTGTCATGGTCATGTCATAAGGAATTGTCCGCTTCGTACTATCATATATAACTATGCAAGGACAACCGACACCATTTTTTTTGGTTTCCAAACTGACATCAGAAAACGTTTTATAGCATCTAAAATACCCAAAACAGGCAGGCTGACATTTTTAGTCAAATGCAAAACACCAATAAAAATGACTTAAAGTGTCCCAAAACTACAGTAAAGTCTCGTTATATCGATATTCAAGGGAGTCCGAAAAAATATCGATATAACCGGGACTATCGATATATCCGACCCTGTTTGCATGTAATTTTCTCCGTGCGTGCATAGAAATAGTATCGATATAACCGGGACTATCGATATATCCAATATCGATATAACGAGACTTTACTGTACTTCAAAATGACCTCGGAGATGGCGAGTTTCAGAAGGTCCCGCCCCCTTGTTCGTGACGTCACACAAGGACGTCTTTGCCTTGTTCTACGACAGTGGTTCTTAATAAAAGCGCAGTCCACAAAATTTGGTTAGTCAGTTGTTGTTCCAGGTTATTTTCTTCCCCCCACGAAGCACATTTTCCCACCATGCTTCAGCATTTCCTCATTGCTCATGCATCCCTCATTCTTTACCAGAGACGCCACTTGTCCGAAGAGTCCGATGAGACACCAGGTCCGAAACCGCATAGCTGACGTTTGTATAAACCGCCTCGCTCTCATTGCGTGTCTGGCCAAAATTCATCCGCAATTTGTCGGCGGCGGCGGCGTCTTCGGCGGGGGTTTGCGTCGTCGTCCTCGGCGTTTTCCTTTTCACCGCGTCAGCGTAAGAGAAAGGCTGTCTTGACGAGTTGCCAGACTGCTGACAGACACTTGTCGTGGTGACCTTGCTCCCTAGGACATCGACGTTGGAGAAATGCTCGGTGATTGATTTGCTCTCAGATGAGGTTGATGGATCTGTCCGGATAATTTCCACCAGATTTTCAAGAGGGGGAAGGGCAGAGCTACGTTTGAAGCCTCCATGCGTCTCAGGATGACTCTCCAGCATTGATATGTTGACTGATTCTAACAGTCGGTTTGACACCGGGTCATCCAGAACTTCTTTCTGAACATCTAACGAGAAATTCTGCTCACCCATTTTAAAAACGTTCCTAAACGCCTGAATATCGAAATTTGGCAACGCCGGTTCCGAGATGCAATCTTCACCTTGGATCTGAAATCGTTCGTTGACGATCGCCGTTTTATCCGTCGATTCAAATTGATAGACGAGATCTGAAAAGTCCGTTTGGGGCGGATTTTCTTTTTGTGGCAGCAGATTTTCTTCATCGCTATCGTCCGATTCTGGGCCAAGTCGTTCTGGGATCGCGATTGGTTCCTTTCGGATGTAACATTTTTTGCTTTCGGACTTTTGGGCCTCTTCAAAAAACGCCTTCCGGTCTTGAAATGAAGCCAAAGCGAATTCCGCGATATCGTCATGATGAAGCGTTGGGTCGACGTCGGAATTACTTTGGGTTTCATTTGCGTTAAAAGCTTTGGGCGGTTCGGGGGTAGCGTGTTCGAACATCTCGAGTCTGTTTTGGGGCGGGTCATCTGAGCCGTGAATAGCCTGCAGTTTGAGTTGCCGATGGAATGACGGGGGCGTTTCCACGATTTCAGACTTCTTCTCCGATATCGGCTGCGGCGAGATGAACGGCGGCGGGGTGACGCCGCGCGAAAGCTTGGTCGTTGCGTCTTTAAGCCGCGGCAGGTTCTCAACGCGGTCCAACGTCGGAGAGGGTGTGATCCTCGTCAGGCGTGGTGGCGGCGTAGGAGGTGTGGCGGGACGGTGGAGCAGCGTCGGCGAGGGAGTGACTCTCTGCGGAGAGTCAGTCCTACGAACGGATTCTATGGTGATAAATGTCGGCGAAGGAGACCGGGTTCTCAGCGATGGCGAGGGAGACCGAAGCTCAATTCGTTGTCTCTGGAGTTTTGAAGAACCTATGTTGGAAATGTTTGTCCATGCGGTTGCCTCAGCAACAGATTCCGATTCATGCTTCTCCTGATCGACACCTTTTGGAGCTCGATTGGTCTCTGGAATCGACTCTGCCGGTTTGTGAGGGAGCTGTGGGATTGTGAGGCAATCTGAAAAGGTGCCAAGGGTCGTTTTTGTAACTGTTTTCATGTGGGTGATCTGAGGGACTGAGCCCGACATCCGTTTTTTCAAAGATTGCCCGATTCCCCTTGATGTCGACGCGACTCCTTCATTTTGTTCTGACTCAAACGGCTCCTTAACTAAAGATCCCTTCAGATTATTTTGATTTGCTTTTACTTGCCGGAAAGTCTCATCCACTTTATTGTTTGTTGTCAAAGCTTCTTCCGTGACACTTGCGTGAATTTGGGAAACCAGAGACGTTTCCTCCGTTGTGTTTAATGTTTCCAAGATGGCCGCCTTTGATGCCACGCCAGAGTCTTTACTTTGAGTCAATTGCATCGCACCTTTCGACTTTCTGGATTTCTTCTTCTTCTTCGGTGTCAAACTCGTTGGTTGTTGGTCGTCCGTTACGTTCGTGGCAACGTCATCAACTTTAGTTGTCGCCATCTTCGATTCGGTCTTAATCTCCGTTGATTCACTGATGGCTGTCGTCTCAGTGGAACTCGTTACTTTCACCTGCACCTTTTGCTCTTCTTCTATCTTTGCATCAACCTGCTTTTCCTGCTTATTCTTCGTTTGGACCTTTTCATTTGTTTTGCCAGTCGTCGAAGTTCCGATAACTTCCGTTTTTTCCATTGGCTTCAGTTCATCAAAGATGGCGGCCCGGTTCTTGGTAATGGTTTGATCGTCTCTCTCGGACTGCGATTGGGATTTCTGGTCATTTTGTTCAATTTTCGCCATTTTAACAAAGCCTCTTGAATGATCTGCGCTTGTTCTGTCAAATGCCTTCGCGTTCCCCATTTTCACATCTTTCTTCTCGACAGCAGTTCCTTTCTCAGTTTTTACCACATCACTGACAGGAGTGCGAATGCAGTCAGAAGTGACAGTTTGAGAGGGAAGAGAAGCCATTTTCTGTATGGTGTGCGCAGTTTGTCTCACGGCGGTGACGGAGGAGTTTGTTGGAACGGTGACGACTTGAGACACCTCATTAGAAAGTATTTCCAGTTTGGGAGATGATATTGTGGTCGATCCCGTGAGGATTCTTTCGTGACTAGTGCTGGCGTTACTCCGAACGGTATTGGAAAAAAGAACCCGTTTGGATGCATCGTATGACGGGGAGTTCGAATTAGGCAACGGATCTTCATATTGGGACGCTAACAGTTTTATTTCGGGCCTTGGATTGGTGTGCTGGACGTCTTCGGTGGCAATTACCCAAAGATCTGCTGCGAGTGAGTCATTCACAAAAGATGGCGTCGGCGTGGCTGGGGGTGTGCTATCTTCTTTCTGCTTACGGTACTTTTCCTCCGCTTTTATTAACGGGGTGTTGAATTTACTTGGTTTCCCTCTCGTTTGAGGAGTCGGGGAAGGAGGTGGGGTGAATCTAACAGGGGAGACGGAAACTTTCCTCTGGGGTCGCGGTGATTCTGGCTGAGGCCGGACTTCGGTTGCAGACTGGCTTACTATGTAGGGTGTTTCCGTTTTAGGTTTGAGCTTTGGGACATCGCATTTGACTTTCTTCAGCAGCATCTTTTTGGCCTCTCTTGGGGAGGCCCGTTGTGGTGGTGTGGGAGTTCTTTCTCGTTCTCTCTGAGATGGGAGTGGTGGTGGGAGTAAATCCTGCTCATTGGAAGCCGGTGGTGGTGGAGGAGGGAGGTGATCAACATCCAGATCCGCACACGGAGGAGGTGGTGTAGGAGGGGGAGGAAGGTCAAAGTCTACCACGGGTGGAGGCGGAGAAGGAAGAGGTAAATCGGGTTCCGGCGCTCGTCTTTTGGGGGTGTATATGTCGGTTTTTACTTTTGTTTTTTTTACCTGCGTCATACCCTTTGGCTTCAGTTTGCAGAATTCTGTTTTTAATGTTTTGATGCCGTGACTTTGCGTGATGGTTTTGTGTTCTACGATCATTTTTGAGCGTGCAGAACTCCTTTCCGCCGTACAAGCTTCGGATTGAACAGTTTTAGTTTCGTTGGCAAGAGAGACCTGACCTGATGAGATTGCGGTTTTGATTTTTTGCACGTTTCTCTCAGTCTCAGCATTTAAATTCTTTACTTGAGACCTCTGCTTAACTCTGACTCTTCTGTAAGAGCCGAGTTTCCCTTTGGGGGTTTCACGGCGGGCCGTTTCCATCAGCGAATTAATTGCGCCTTTCACATCGCCTTTTATCACTTCTTCTTTCTCCACCAAACTTTGCTCTTGCGTCTCATTAAACGACTTTATTGACATCTTGACGTCATCTTTCACTTCTTCTTCCGCGCTCGATCTTCTTTGAACAATAGAAGAGGATGGAGGTTCCGTAAAGAGTTGTATTGTTCCTTTCACATCTCCCCGGACAATTGTCTCCCGTTGAGATGTTTTCTTTTCAGAAGAAACGTCTTGTAGACATTGCAGCGCCGTGTGAATGTCACCCCTCACTATTTCTTCCTTGGCTACCTCACGCGTCATTTGTTTTGCCATCTCAAGAGATCGTAATGTGGCCTGAACATCTCCAGAAACGAGATCTTCCACCGTGGCTTCGACTTGAGAAGTTGACGATTTCTCAAGGGATCTCAGAGCTCCTTTAATATCCCCGGGGATGATATCTGGCTTCTCGATCTCCAGGTGACGATGCTGGGCCCTTTCCAGACTTTGCATTGTTTTGTCGATGTTACCTTTCACAACCTCCTCTTTCTCCACAACAACTTTCTGGTTCACCGACTCCGACAGTGAAGTCAAGGCAGCTTTCAAGTCCCCCTTGACGATCTCCACCTTTTGGAGACTCTCTGACGAGACGACGGGCTCCGTCATGAAAACTTTTACTGTGTTGTGAACGTCGCCCGGTACGATATCGTCCACCGTGCGCTCGATTTGCATTTGATTGCTACTAAGGATGACTTTCGTGCCCTGGATGTCACCTCCGATGATCTTTTCTTTCTCAATCGTGTCAGGTGAGACTTCATCCGGTCCTAAGTTGAGTTCTTTTAGATAACTCAGGTCCCCGGATTCGATGCAAGTGGAATAGAAATTAACATTTCCCTTCTCGGTTTCATTTACGATTATCTTCTTGGCCGGATCAGGCGGATCGGGGCTGCAGAGTCTTTGCAGGGTTCGTTTGGTATCTCCTTTTACGACACCTTCTTTTTCAATCCTGACATGATCTTGCTTGTTCAGAAGGGAATATATGGTCATCCGTACATGGCCTTTCTCATCCTCCTGAATGAGAAGTCCACGTTTGACTGGGACGGTTTCTTTAAAAAGGTTATTGACGGCTTCCTGGATGTCTCCTTGGACGATTTCTTCCTTTTCGATACTTTTGTTGGTATCCTGCTTGAAAAGCTGTTGGACCGTGGAAGCGATATTCCCCTTCTCTTCCGACTGGATGACCACCTGCCGTTCATGTTGTTCCTGTCTGTTCAGGAGGTTCATCATAACAGTCTGCAGATCTCCTCTGATCACTTCCTCTCGCTGAATCTCGGGAGTTCGCTGATTCATTAGATTGTATTTGGCCATCCGTACGTCGCCAATTTCATCAGTTTCGATGAGTATTCCTCTCGATGTCACCATTTTCTGACTGTAGAGCTCTTCCAGTGTTCCCTTGACACCCTTACCCAAAATTTCCGCCCGCTCCGTTTTCGTCTCGTTAAAGTCACTGAAAGGTGTTGTTTCAAAGAGCCACGTTCGCGACTTCACGTCAGCTTTGATGATTTCCTCTCGAGCGTCATGCGCCTCCTCGTCTTCGTCCACCTCTTTTATAAGGTCTAAAGGATTTTTCTCAAACAGCCACACGGAATGCTTCACGTCACCCTTTTGCACTTCCTCTTTTTTAACGGTCTCGATCAGGTTTTCCGAGCTCAGGCTTCTGATCTGATCAATGGACTGGGTCTCAAATCTCCATTTCGCCGACCTGACGTCACCCTTTTGTATTTCACTGATGTTGACCGTTCGGACGGTTTCTTGCAAGGTCATGTCAGATTCAAAGCGGTTTTTATTCATTTTCACATTGCCCCCCTGGATGTCGTCCACTGTTTTTACAATTGTCCTGTTCTCTTCGGAAATCCTATCGAGAGGCTGCGTCTCAAACTTCCACTTTGCAGAGGTGACGTCTCCTTTTTGCTCATCCTGCTGTGTGACAGATTGAATGATGTAGACTTCATCTGAGTCCTTGATGGCGTCGAGTGGTTTGGTTTCAAACAACCAGCGAGTTCCGATTACGTCCCCGCGAGTCACCTCTTCGCTGGTGACCGTGGTGACTTCATGGTAACAGCCTTCTTGGTCCCGTATCGCATAAAGAGGCTGAGTTTCAAAGAGCATCGTGTAATTTTTCACGTCACCCTTCTCTTCGTCACTGCGAGCGATTGTTTCCGCCACAGACAGTTCTGTTTCAGACCCCGGTTCCTTAATTCTATCCAAGGAAAAGGTCTCAAAAATGAAGCGGTTCTTGTCTACGTCCCCTCCGTGTACGTCAGTCACCGTACGACTTGTCGTTGTTTCCTCTTGGCCATCGTGGATGGTGTTCATGGCTCGGTTTTCAAAGAGCCATTTACAGGTCACCACGTCTCCCCTCTGAATATCTTCGCTCTGAACTCTCTTGAGACGCCGCATGGTTTCCTCCGACGTTGATGTCATGATGTCGGATGTGCGGTGTTCAAAAATGTGCTTCTTTTTTGATACCTCTCCAGAAGCGACGTCAATCTCTACGACGCGCTGAAACGAGCTAGCGTCCTCCCCGGAAAGATTCTCGAGTTTTTCCGTCTCAAAGAGAAAACACACGTTTCTGACGTCTTTCCCTAGGATGTCCCCTTGATTCACGGTGCGTGCTTTCAGGACGGGTTCTGTCTCGTCGTGGATGGCGTCTAGCGATTGCGTCTCAAAAAGCCACGTGCAGGTTTTAACGTCCGCCTTTAACCTTTCCTCAGACTGATTTTCGGTATTCACGTCTATTTTTTCATACAGGGTGTCCATCGGTTGTGTCTCAAAGAGCCACTTGCAGTTTTTGACATCTCCTTTCACCATGTCTCCATTTTCACTTTCCGCCTCCTCATCTTCAATGTTGCTGAAATACTTGATGGCATCGAGCGGCTGCGTCTCAAACAACCACTTAGCAGACTTGACGTCGCCGGATACTATTTCCTGCTTGGATATGCCCTTGATAATTTGATATTTTTCAAGGCTTTCATCAAATTGGTCAATCGGTCGCGTTTCAAACATCCATTTGTATGTCGTTACATCCCCACTCACCACCTCTTCGTGGCGCACCGTTCGTAACTGGTGGAAGCGACCCGAACTATCCTGCATGGCGTACGATAGCCCGGATTCAAACAGGTTCTTGTTCGATTCCACCGCGCCGGTCGTGACGCCCTCGATCCGAATCTTTTGAGACTCGTCCCGTCTGTTTAAATCGACGCTCTCAAAGATATGCTTGTAGTTCGACACATCCACTTTGTCGATTTCTTCCAAATCGATTGTTCGGATGACTTGTTTCTTTTCGTCACGAATTTGCTCCAAAGGCTGGCTTTCGAATCGCCACGTCCGATGTCGAACATCGCCCCTTTCCTCGTCCAGTTCGACCCTTGTCTTCAGTTTGCCAACCTCGGCGAGCTCCTTTGGCTCATCTGCTGCCGTCGCCGTTTTCTTCAGTTTGCCGACTTCTGCAAGCTCCTTCGGCTCTTCGGTTGGGATGGTTTCAAAGTAATTCCTGGTGGATTGGACACTGCCGACAATAATTTCCTCTTTGGTCAAAGGTCGGCAGTTGGAGTCATCTTTTAATACGTCCATCGGCTGAGTCTCAAACATCAAGCAGTTCCTACGAACATCCGCCCCGCAAATTGTTCCATCCTCCTGTGTGAGGTCCTCCTCGATGTTTACCGTGCGAGTTATCTCCTTCTTTTCATCGCGTATTTGCTCCAGAGGTTGACTCTCAAAGCGCCACGTTTGATGTCTGACGTCACCTTTTATTTCTTGATTCAGAGGCTCCAGTTGAAGTTTTCCGACTTCAGGGAGGTTCTTCCTCTCCGTTTGAGGGCTGCTTTCAAAGAAGGTTCTTGCCGATTTAACATCACCCCCGACGATTTCTTTCACGGTTTGAGTTGCGGCGTTTGAATCGTCCTTCAGAGAATCAATCGGTCGCGTTTCAAACGCAAAGCGGTGTTTGCGCACGTCCGCCCCCGTTGCTTCCTCAGGTTTTGAGCTTTCCAACTCAGATAGGGAATTCAAAGTCTTGATTTCAAACAACCACCGGTTGCAGTCTGATTTGTTTGTGTCTTCCATGGCGAGACTGCACAACAGTTTATAAAATGAAAGAGGTTTGTTCGTATCAAGTGGTTGGGTATCAAAAAGCCAACGTGACGCTATGGAGTTCTCCAGCTCCGTTTCAACTTTACGCACAGATTTAACTTCCAGCATCTGACCGCGTTGCCCCACGATGAAGCATTCAAACCGAGTGTCATAGGCGCTTGTTAAGATTTTCCCCCCGTCGTTGATTTCTTCCACGACCGATCTGAAACTCAGCAGATGGCTCTCGTCGATGGTCTCGGTGTGTCCGAGGCCTTGCGAGTACTTTGCGTCAATCATATAAATGGTAACGTTTCCATCCTCTTCCGTAAATATCACCTCTTTGGTGAGCTCCTCTTGGCCGTGCAATTTATTCAAACTATCCATCGATTGGGTCTCAAACAACCACGCCGCAGCTCGGACGTCCCCTTTGTGCAACTGGTTGGCATTGTTCCGATATTCCGTCGAGTCGGCCTCACGTGGCCCCAATTCGTCCATCGGCCTTGTCTCAAACAGCCACGCCGTTTGCCTGACGTCTTTTCCGAGAATCATCTCTTTCTCTGTGATCTTGTCTTCATCCCCATCCGGTGATTCATCCTTGATGGCATCGAGTGGTTTATTTTCAAACATCCAGCGCCTGGCTTGCACATCTCCTGGTAGAATCTCTTCCCAGTCATATTCCTCATCGGTGACGTCCGCTTCGTCCTCATACATGTACGCTTGACCGAGGTGCTGGTTGTTTACCGTCTCGTTGTATTTGTTGTAGAACTCCTCTTCAATATTTATCCTCACGCCGGGATGTATGTGCTTGTACAGACGTTTCAGCTCCGACATGCTCCTCTGTTTGATGTAAGCCTCTTTGCTGAGAAGGTGTTTGGCCGAGTTCACTGAGCCTTGCGGATCCTCAGATGTGTATTGACTGACAGGAATATTTTCAGTCCCTGATGAGATTTCGAGTAAATCTGGCGGCGGCGGCGGAAGGTAATCAAAGTCGTCAATGGCTGGAGGCGGCGGCGGCGGAAAATCCTCGTCGTCTATCGTGTCGTCCCTCGATTCGACTCCTGACTCTTGGTGTACATCAGTAGTGACTGCGTTGGTCTGGGTCACATGGGGAGACCCCTTTGACCGACTGCTGTCACGTCCAGTCTTATTTCAAGAGCAAAAGTGACATTTGTAGATAGGTTACTCAAAAAGTCGCAGACAATTATTCCTTGTCATTAATTATGCCTTCAGTTCAAGTGTGAACTACATGACCAAAATATTTTACAACTTTTTTCTGGAACTTTATAACCATATTCGACCATGATTATTCTGCCGGACTAAGTATGAAATGCAACATATTATACCTTCATTGGTTTGTGTGGCGCTGCTTCCTCGATGGTTCTTTCAAAGTGAGCCCTCAGTTCTTTGGTTGTATATCTCGGAAATTCTTCTTGTTTATTCACATTGAAAAGAGAGTTTGTATTAGCTTGAGAAGGACATTGGGTACAGCAACAAAAAAAAATGGGACTCAATGTCTTACCTTCATTTTCATGGTTTTTATCACTGCATTGCGAATGATGGTCACTGTCTGACACCTAGAAACAAATCATCATTCGGAATCATATTTTGCAACATTAATCAATACAAACTATATCAAGTGTGACTGATTACAATGAATAATATCAGTGCAAATGGAACTTTGTTAAACAACGAATGGCAAACGTGAAAGACAAAAGTATGCTCATTCTATTAGCCCATATGCATGACATGTTACTAAGCTAGCAGACTTTCTTGCGACCAAACAAGATAGGTAGGATGAAAAGGTTTCTTCAGCCGTCATCTGTACTTCTTTGAAGGTGTCGGACGTTTCACTTCTTATCCAAGATGCTTCTTCAGCGAACTGAAGTCTTACTGGTAGCTTCAGCCCTATGTATATCTCTACTGTCCAGAAGTGGCGGTGCCGGACTCTGCTATGATAGGTCCCTGCTCTCAGGTTGGGGGGAGCAGAGGACTACTCCCTGCGGCTCCACTGATTGCTTCTATTGTCCTGACTGACGACTGGACTGATTGCCCTATTTGCTTCGGTACCAGACAGAAGGGATATATATATATATATAGGGCCGAAACTACCAGTAAGACTTTTGTTCGTTGAAGAAGCATCTTGGATAAGAAGCGAAATGTCCGACAACTTCAAAGAAGTACAGATGACGGCTGAAGAAACCTTTTCATCGATGGACCATTCCTGTACGACTGAGAGCTTACGTAAGACAGGTAGGTTGAATATGTTTGTTCTTTGGGGTGTTAGTTGCTTTTAGGCTAGTGAATGCATTCATAAGACATATCAGATGGGCATAGAATAACTTACTTAGTCAACAAAAAGTTAAAAAAGTACATACAGTAAAGTCTCGTTATATCGATATTCAAGGGAGTCCGAAAAAATATCGATATAACCGGGACTATCGATATATCCGACCCTGTTTGCATGTAATTTTCTCCGTGCCTGCATAGAAATAGTATCGATATAACCGGGACTATCGATATATCCGATATCGACATAACGAGACTTTACTGTATATATATACCATTGCTTCCTGGTTGGATTGTAGCTGCTGACTGCCTACAACCACCTGTTCCCCGCTGCTAGACGACTCAGAGTGTGACATTTCCTACGATTGTAGAAATAATGACAACGGTGAGTACGCATGTTCGTTAGTTCCAGTAATTTGGACTTTTTGTCGTTAAAGTTTTTGTATAAACAGTTACAAAAGGGAAACCATGGTCACATGTTTAAGTACATTGAATATCATCAAAACAACGACATACAATGCCGCAAAAAAAGAATCAAACGGCGGAACGCTGTCGTCAATGCGCGTTGGCGCAAATGAGGTGTAGATGTATCGCAAAACCTCGGCGTTCACTTTCAGAATAAATGGCATATTCTTGCCAGGCCCAACCATGCATGTTAGTAAGCTCAATGAAAGCATGACATTCGGATTCCTACCGCCGCTAATGTCTTTCTCCCTTTAGCTTGATTATAGACATCTTATTCACTTTCATCCGATAGCGCCCGTAATTGGGCAAATTGGCCTCTAATATCCGTACCTGCCCACTGCTGCGTTGGAAATGGAACTGGGTTACGTGTGATGTGGTGGTCGAGATAGTTTCCTGGGTCGTAAATTGTTTCCTCATGCTGGCGAGTCCCCCAGGCACGGAACCGATCTCAGACTCTTCCATGACCTAATGAAGCGGGGAATATCATTAGCGAGGCTAAAGCTCATATCGAGCTCATCTTGCAGCCTGCTAATCATGCTGTAAAGCAGCTGTCTGACACCTTTTTGTGGGCGACGGACCGGTTTGGAGTCAAGAAATATTCACAACAAATAAAAACAAGTAGTGAAAGCGCGACACTTTCATCTAAGCTGCCGTCATTTGTTTCCCTTCAATTATCATTGAGCTAATGGGACACAATGACACCCAAAAGTGCTAATTATGTACTGTCAACTGTTATTATTATTATTTTGGTCGCCGTTAGAGCAGAAAATACCACTTGCTGAAGACTTTTTGAGCATAGTGCACAGGGTTAGATTAATAAGGGAAAATCATTTTGTCATTTTTCACTTACTAGGGAATCTTTCCAAAGATGTTTGTTTTGTTAGCTCATTTTTAGCTACAAACCTAGCTACGTAGCTACCTACCTAGCTACTTATCCACCTACCTAGCTACCTATCCACTTACCTTGCTACCTATCTATGTATCTAGATACCTAGCTACGTATTTACCTACCTAGCTACATATCTACCTACCTAGCTACGTATCTACCTACCTAGCTACATATATACCTACCTAGCTACGTATCTATCGACCTAGCTACGTATCCACCTACCTAGCTACGTATCTACCTATCTAGCGATGTATCTACCTACCAAGCTATGTATCCACCTACCTAGCTACGTATCTATCGACCTAGCTACATATCTACCTACCTAGCTACGTATCTACCTACCTAGCTACATATATACCTACCTAGCTACGGATCTATCGACCTAGCTACGTATCCACCTACCTAGCTACGTATCTACCTACCTAGCTACGTATCTACCTACCTAGCTACGTATCTACCTATCTAGCAAGCTACGTATCTATCACCTACCTATCGCTATATCTATACCTATCGACCCTAGCTACGTATCCACCTACCTAGCTACGTATCTACCTACCTAGCTACGTATCTACCTATCTAGAGATGTATCTACCTACCAAGCTACGTATCCACCTACCTCGCTACGTATCTATCGACCTAGCTACATATCTACCTACCTAGCTATGTATCTACCTACCTAGCTACTTATCTACCTACCTAGCTACGTATCTATATATCTACCTACTTAGCTACGTATCTACCTACCTAGCTACATATCTACCTACCCACCTATACACCAACCCAACCACCCTAACCCACCCAACTAGCTGACTATCTAATTAGCTATATATTTGCTGGCTATCTAGTTAGCTATATATTTGCTATCTATAAGCTATATATAAGCTAGGTAGCTAACTTTCTATCTGTTTGAGTTATTCCGGGTTGAGTGAATGCTGGCGCATGTAGCTGCCTCTGCTCACCCACAAAATAACTTATCCTGTGACTGTAAAGTGACTTTGAGAGTTTTAAAAGATGCTGAGAAATGAAATGTATCATTTATTATTATTAAGATTGTTTTTGACCTCAAGTGACGTTAACTTTTCCCTCTTTTCAGCACTCTGCGTCTGAGCTGCTCAGCGGAGAGTCCTGTTTCCTTCCTATTTATACCCTCTCCTCTATTTGTACTGCCGAGAAAAGGCTGCTGACGCCGCTGGCGAGTCACTCTCCACTCCCCGTTGCCTGACTGTCACCACTTGCGCTCATACGGCATGACAACAGCAGCAACAAAAGGTGACAGCGACCTCGCGGTCCTAAAGGTTATGTACAACAATGACAAAAACGCCCTTTTAACCTTTCGAGCTCATCAGGTTAGAGAGTGCGTACCTTGCTCGGTCGCGATAATGTCGTCCGCTCGCTGGGTGGCAGTAAGCCCGGTACGTGAATGGTCGCCGCTTGGTTCTTCTGCTTAAAATGTTTCAGGAGGTCACGTTCGGCTTCCACGTTTGCTGCCAGCAGCTAAAGGCACACAAAGTGAGGTCAGTTGTTTTTACGTTTAGAGACGTCGTCATGTGTGAAGTGGTTGGAAATAGCCACATCACATCAACAAATAAACAAACAAAAAGCTATCTGTCTGTCTGTCTGTCTAGCTAGCTAGCTACCTACCTACCTAGCTAGCAAACTAGCTAGATAGTTAGCTATCTAGCAACCTAGCTATCTAGCAACCCAGCTAGCTAGTATCCAACAACCTAGCTAGCTAGCTACCTATCTACCTAGCTACCTAGTTAGCTATTTAACTACCTAGCTGACTATCTCTCTGTCTATTCATCCATCCATCTACCTAGCTACCTAGTTAGCTATTTAGCTGCCTATCTACCTGTCTATCCATTCATCCATTTATCTACCTAGCGACGTACCTATCTAACTCGCTAGCTATTTTTCTAGCTGGCTACCTACCTAGCTAGATACCAATCTACCTATATAGCTACCTAGCTACCTAGTTAACTATTTAGCTACCAAGCTGCCGATCTATTTGTCTATCCATCCATCCATATATCTACCTAGCCACCTACCTATCTACCTAGCTAGCTATTTTTCAACCTGGCTACTTTCCTAGCTATCTACCTATCTAGCTACCTATCTATCCATCCGTCCATCTATTTGTCTGTCTGTCTATTTATTTGTTTATGCATGTATCTATTCAATTATTTTAATGAGCTCTCTTGTTTTTGCTAGCAAAACACAAGGTAACATCAAACTCTTAACACTTTAGTAAAGTCAAGAGATAATTACAACCACTTTTGGAGCCAGCCATTTAGAGGCTCTTTTTTTCTGGAATTAATTAACACTTCAGGTCGTTAATGATTATCGGCTGAATTATGCTCATTCTGCCTTGGAGCAATATATGTTGCTTAAATCACACGCCTGAACTTAAGAACTGAATGGAAATGAAATTAATGCAAATTACAAAACAACCGGCTACAAATTCCAAGTTACATCCTTTACGGGGGTGGATACACTTTATATTTATATATGTAGAAAGTATTAAATGTCATCGCGGATAGTTAAATTCCAAGCCAAGAGGCTAGTAAAAGTCAAAGCTAGAAAAGTCTGCGGCTATCTAATGACAAGTCATGCTGCTCGGCTAGCTCAAATAACAAGAAAGTGAAGTAATCCACGTAGGCGCCTAATAAAAATAAATGTTGCTTATTTAAAAATGGAACCATGAAGGGGTGATAACAGATTAGACAGAATAAGAAGATATTTAAAAGTGTCATGCTATTATATGCTTAGTCAACATGCGTGACTCAAATATACAATTGAAGCACAGACAACCTGGGGTCAATCTGAGGTCAACAGACACAGCAAGTTAAAATGTCATCTTCATCTAAGATCTTGGACAGAATTTAGGACCTGGGAAACGCCTTTATCTCCGAAGCAATTTACGACTTGAAACTCCTTCACAGGAAGAGCTCATTAGGCAGCTTACAAATTTATCAGTTCATGGAAGAGACAATGTTTTAGTGCTCACAGCTGTTCACGCTTAGAACGTCCAGGGGTGAAGTATTCTAATCAAGAAAACTATGTTTTACTAATGTATCACTTACATTTGCATATACTCTCAATAAAGACGTCTGTCATGAATGGCTAAGTCTCCTGCTGGCAGTAAAGACAATTTTTCTGTGTTTGAGTCTTTGTCTGGTGTCCGATCGAACATCTCTGATGAAGTCACAGTGTTCCTTTAAAAAAAAAATACATTTATAAATTTGAATGGTTATTCAAACATGGCGGCTTTTATAGGAAATGACAGGCCGCTGTACTGCCCATTTCATGGCTTGTCAAGTTTCTTCGCTGTGACGCGTCAATAACACCTGCAGTAATGCAGAGCGTGTTTGGAAGCAAGAATAAATCACTTCTCCCCCCCCCCCCCTTTTTTTTTTTGTGGCGGCATTTCAAATTGCGGAGTTAATTTTGTGTTTAGTCGCTGTATATTTCCCCCGCGGCGAAAACATCCATAATTTCAAAGCGAACGTGGCGACACAAATTCACATCAGGAAATGACCTACCAGGTTAAAAAAAAAGGTACGTTCTTTGTTAAGGAAAAAAAATGTAAAAAACAAGAGCTTAACAGATAGATTCCCACACAAATGGCCACCGCAGCCCCCCCCAGCCAGCAGGGTCCATCCAAATCCAAAGCAAATCCCAGTCAGCCTTTTGGAGACCAGCTCCAGCAGCGCCGTCCACCTTTGGCAGACCAGTGGGGAGTGACAGCTGATTTTATTTTGGAACCTCCGCCCACTCCCAAAACATGACCCTGCTCCATTTTTTTTCTTTTCTTGGGAGCCTCCCCTTGATGATAAAATCCAAAAGTATTTTCCCCCTCACAGATGCAGCAGGTCGCCTCTGTTGCATCATCACCTGATACAAATAATGTTTTTGTCGCCATAATTTCCCTCTCTGCATTTTGCAAATTGCATTATTTTCTCACAATCAACCCCTCATTCCATTTTATGATCTTTTTTATCCTCACAAGGGTCAAGGGGGGGGGGTGGAGCCTATCCTAGCTGTCTTCGAGCAGTAGGCGGAGTGGGGGGGGACACCCTGAACACCACCATTCGTGCTCACACTCACATTTACGGACAATTTAAGAATGTGGGAGGAAACCGGAGTACCCGGAGAATACCCACACGGGCCCGGGGAGAACACAGGAATGCCAAAACTGGAATCAAACATGGTCACCTTTGCATGGCGAGTCATGCTAGTCATGCCAATGCTAGTAACTAGTTAGTAACAGGAACAAACAATGAATTCTAACTACTAACAACAAAACAAATAAAACTAACCAACTAACCAGCCAACCAACCAACCAACCAACCAACTAACTGACTGACAGACTGACTGACCAACCAACCAACTACCTAACTAACTAACCAACCAACCAACCAACCAACAAGCTAGCTAGCTCGCTAACTAACTAACTAACTAACTAACTGACTAACTAACTAAGTAGCACGTAATGAGTAACCAGTAACTACTTGGTAGCTAGCTAACCAGTGCTAGTAAAAAGAATAACATGTAACAGGTGGGTAACTATGAACTACTAACTAGTAACTGAATAGTAACCGACTACTAACTAGTAACACATAACTAGTTATTAACCAGCTAACATTTGCTACTACTCCAGTTAGCAACAAGTAATATGTAACTGGCTAATAACTACTAACTACAAACTAACTACTGACCAACCACTAACTAAACAGTAACTAGTAACCAATTGACTACTAACCAACTAGTAACTGACGAGTAACTGATTACTAACTACAACCCACAACTAGCTAGTAATCCGCTGCCAAGTGCCAGTAACTAGTCAGTAACATGTAACAGGTTCATAACTAGGACTAACTAACAACTAACTTACTATTAACCAGTAACTAGTTAGTAGCTAGCTAACCAATGCCAGTTACTAGTCAGTGAAAAGTAATATGTTACTGGTTCACAAACTACGAAATACTATCTAGTAACCAATTAGTATCCAGTAACTATATAGTAACTAGCTAACCAGTGTTCATAACTAGCTATGCTAACTAGTTATGCTCACCATTTTGGATGTTTTTTGTGGTGTGACTCGTAATGCTGGTTCGAATCTTGGCTTGTGTGGAGCTTTTGGACACAGGCAAGAGAATTAAAGTACACCACTTACATGACATGAATGCAGCTAACGGGGTGGGTCTTCAGAGTGAATAAATTGCAGTCGCTGTCTGACTTCCTGTTCGAGTTGGAGGGGGGGGGGGCGCGGGCTATGGCTCTCAGCCCCCCCCCCCCCCCAATAAATACTCAAATATGTTTTCTGAAGAGACTTAAAAATGTGTACAGGTCCATCTTGGCTCACTCAACCTGCCGCTCTTATTATCGGTGAGCTTCTTTGTCGCGCCACTTGATTAAATAAGAGCGAGGCCTCGGAGCTGTTGACATCACGCTTGCGCTGAAACATGCCCCATGTTTGTCTCCCTCTATGATGAGATCTCGGGATGCAAATTCACAGATTCCTTATGATGTCATCAAACACAACCTTCCCTCTAATTATATTGCCTGTACCCGATAAATGTAATAATACTCAAACTAAAATAATAATAATAACAATAATCATCATCATCATAATAAATTTAATTTCTAAGCGCCTTTATACATATATATATATATATATATATATATATATATATATATATATATATATATATATATATATATATACACAGTAAAGTCTCGTTATATCGATATCGGATATATCGATAGTCCCGGTTATATCGATACTATTTCTATGCACGCACGGAGAAAATTACATGCAAACAGGGTCTGATATATCGATAGTCCCGGTTATATCGATATTTTTTTGGACTCCCTTGAATATCGATATAACGAGACTTTACTGTATATATATATATATATATATATATATATATATATATATATATATATATATATATATATATATATATATATATAACAAAAATATATATTATATGTATTATATTATAATCTCAATCAATCGATCTATCAAACGATCGCTATTGATCTCTATCAATCGGTGTTGATCTCTATCGATCTCTATAGATCCCGATCGATCTCGATCGGTCGATCCGACCTACCTACCTACCAACCTACCTACCTCCCTACCTATCGATCAAGATCGTTGTTGTCGTTGCCTACCTACCTACCTACCAACATGCCTACCTACCTACCTATCGATCAAGATCGAGATCGATCGACCGACCTACCTACCTACCTATCGATCAAGATCGAGATCGATCGATCGACCAACCTACCTACCTACCTACCTACCTACCTACCTACCTACCTACCTACCTCCCTCCCTACCTACCTACCTCCCTACCTATCGATCAAGATCGAGATCGTTGTTGTCGTTGCCTACCTACCTACCTACCAACATGCCTACCTACCTACCTATCGATCAAGATCGAGATCGATCGACCGACCTACCTACCTACCTATCGATCAAGATCGAGATCGATCGATCGACCAACCTACCTACCTACCTACCTACCTACCTACCTACCTACCTACCTACCTACCTACCTACCTCCCTCCCTACCTACCTACCTCCCTACCTATCGATCAAGATCGAGATCGTTGTTGTCGTTGCCTACCTACCTACCTACCAACATGCCTACCTACCTATCGATCAAGATCGAGATCAATCGACCGACCTACCTACCTATCTACCTACCTACCTAACCTACCTATCGATCAATCGATCGAGCGAGCAACCGAGCGACCGACCTACCTACCTACGATAGCTAGCGAGCTATCTAACTAGCTATCTATGTATGTGCGTGTATATGTAGATTTTTTGTTATTTGGGTGGTTTAAAATGTGTCTGCTTTCCTACTGACACACACACTGACGGCTTGGCATCCCTCCCGCCTCGTGCTACGGTGCGCGCGGCATGTGGACCGCCGACAGATGCGAGGCGGAACGCATGTCAATGAGCTCCATCTCTTCCAGATGACACCCAAGAAGTGAGGCGATGCATCGGAGGCCATCAAAACCTCCATTCATTCCCAAGCGCAATTTCATCATGTTCTTTATCGGCGCCCGCACTTAGCGCTGTGATGCATTTGGGATACTTTAAATGGCCAATTAAGCTTGAATTAATTAAATGATAATATGACTTTCTCGACGGGACGTGACTTGTTCATTATCATCCAGGCTTTTATCTTTTGACAAGCTGCTTCATGTCGACTTCACAAAACACCACACATAAAGAACGTCATATATTTTACACCAACGCTGCCGCTGTCCTCATACCTGATAGCTATCTAGCTAGCTAGCTATTAGCTAGCTATCTAGTTTCTCTTCGCTATCCATCTGGCGAGCTGGCTATCTATCTAGCTAATAACTAGCGGGGCTTCTCTCGCGGACTTTTTTTTTACGTTTATAACAATGTATACTAAAAAAGCTGACTGGCTGTTAGCTGGCTAGCTGTTGGCCATCTGGCTATCTATTAGCTATCCATTAGCTAGCTGTCTAGCTATTTGCTGTCTAGCTGGCTAGCTCTCGGCTATCTGGCTATCTATTCGCTATTTATTTGCGATCCATTAGCTGGTTTAGCTAGCTTTCTATCTATTTGAGTTACTTTGGGTTTGAGTGAACGCTGGCGCGTGTGGCTGCCGCTGCTCACCCACAGAAAAACTTTTTGAAACGGTTCCTCCATTTGCCGACCGACAATGACATTAGCAATGCAAATGAGCCCAGTTTGAAACTTTGATTACCTGTCAAGTCAGCGACCGTTCAGTATGCGCCTCCGTTACGGCTCTGTCGACAGAAAAAAATAAAATAAATTAGAAGGATTCGTCATCCGTAACGCTCGGTTCGGTTCGCTGCTTAGAATTCGGCACGGCATTCCCAATATTTGATAATAATATGATGTCTGGGAAGTGTAATGAAATGTGATTTATTTTATTCGTTTAGCGCCTTGAAAATGAGAGTCGACAGTGGTCGGGGGCATTTGGTGGGTGGGGAGAGGGACACTTTTGGCCTGCAAATTGCAAATATTGACGAATAATCAATATTCGTTACAAATGCATTTGGGGGTATGGGTTAAACAAAAAATAGATGTATTTGATAGCAGCTATAAATAGTTAAAAATCGATAGATAGCAGCTAGCTAACTGCCTAGCTAGTTAGATAGATAGTAACTATCTATCTATCTATCCATCCATCCAGATAGATAGTTAGAAACTATCTAGCTAGCTAGAGAGAGAGAGATTGATAGCAACTCTCTAGCTAGCTAGCGAAATAGATATATAGCAACTATCTAGCTGGCTAGCTAGTTAGATAGATAGCAACTATTCATCCATCCAGATAGATAGATCGATAGATAGCAAGTATCAAGCTAGCTGGAGAGATAGACTGAGAGCAACTGTCTGGCTAGCTTGAGAAATAGATAGATAGCAACTATCTAGCTGGCTAGCGAGTTAGATAGATAGCAACGAACCATCCATCCAGATAGATAGATCGATAGATAGCAAGTATCAAGCTAGCTGGAGAGATAGACCGAGAGCAACTATCTAGCTAGCTTGAGAAATAGATAGATAGCAACTATCTAGCTGGCTAGCTAGTTAGATAGATAGCAACTAACCATCCATCCAGATATATAGATCGATAGATAGCAACTACCAAGCTAGCTGGAGAGATAGATCGAGAGCAACTGTCTAGCTAGCTTGAGAAATAGATAGATAGCAACTATCTAGCTGGCTAGCTAGTTAGATAGATAGCAACTATTTATCCCTCCAGATACATAGATTGATAGATAGATAGCAACTATCTAGCTGGCTAGCTAATTAGATAGATAGCAACTATCCATCCATGCAGATAGATAGATCGATAGATAGCAAGTATCAAGCTAGCTGGAGAGATAGACCGAGAGCAACTGTCTAGCTAGCTTGAGAAATAGATAGATAGCAACTAGCTAGCTGGCCAGGTAGATAGATAGATATCAACTAGGTAGCTAGCATCTATTTATCCAGCTAAAGAGCGTGCACAAATTCACAATATGCGTCCCAGCTAATCAAATGAAAGTGATGAAATATAGCAAACTTCATTTTCAGTGTCTGGAATGTGTGATTTATTTCTCAATTATGAAGCAACCGTCGTCGAGGACTCGCACGCCTCGTTACCATGGATACGTCATCTTACGTCGTCAATTCCAAGGCCCTTCGCTCAAGGTACTTCATAACATCTTCAATCGAAGAAGAACAAGTCATACACCGTTACAGACGATTTAATTCTAGCGTACAAACCTGGCATCGTTTTTAGGAGCGGTAATGAATACGAGAGGTCAACCCGTTTCCATGGTAAACGCGTGAATAATGTTTTTCCCAAATGACATTGGAAATATTGAAGACGCTGAAAGACAAACTCGAGGATTTGTTTGCAAAGGCATTAGTCATGTTTCGAGACAATTTGTTGAAAACGCGGAGAGAATGAAAACCTGAAAGGATTCCATTTGGGAGATGGAACGTTGAAATGTTTATCATTTCAGTTTTAATGAGTTTTTTTGGGGGGTGAAATCAGGAGATAACAACCATTCATCATTATTTGCCGAAAAAAATAATTTGGAATTGTCTAACTAGCTAGCTAGTTAGCTATTATAGCTAGCTATTACCTAGTCATTAGACAGTCATCTATTAGCTAGCTAGCTAACTTGATCTATTTGAGTTATTCCCGGTTGAACGGGGTCACAGTTGCTGGCTACCCAGATAGCTATCTATTTGCTATCTATTAGCTGCCTACCTAGCTAGCTTGCTATCTATTAGCTAGCTAGCTAACTTGATCTATTTGAGTTATTCCCGGTTGAACGGGGTCACAGTTGCTGGCTAACCAGATAGCTATCTATTTGCTATCTATTAGCTGCCTACCTAGCTAGCTTGCTATCTATTAGCTAGCTAGCTAACTTGATCTATTTGAGTTATTCCCGGTTGAACGGGGTCACAGTTGATGGCTCCCCAGCTAGCTCTCTATTTGCTATCTATTAGCTGCCTACCTAGCTAGCTTGCTATCTATTAGCTAGCTAGCTAACTTGATCTATTTGAGTTATTCCCGGTTGAACGGGGTCACAGTTGCTGGCTAACCAGATAGCTATCTATTTGCTATCTATTAGCTGCCTACCTAGCTAGCTTGCTATCTATTAGCTAGCTAGCTAACTTGATCTATTTGAGTTATTCCCGGTTGAACGGGGTCACAGTTGCTGGCTAACCAGATAGCTATCTATTTGCTGTCTATTAGCTGCCTACCTAGCTAGCTTGCTATCTATTAGCTAGCTAGCTAACTTGATCTATTTGAGTTATTCCCGGTTGAACGGGGTCACAGTTGATGGCTCCCCAGCTAGCTATCTACTAATATTAATACTAATACTTCCTGGAGTGAACGGTGGCACGTGTGGCTGCCGCTGCTCACCCGCAGAAAAAATATCCTGTGACTGTAAATTGTCCTTGAGAGTTTTGAAAGGCGCTTATAAATGAAATGTATTATTATTATTATTATTATTATTATTATTATTATTATTGTTCTTATCTAGCTAGTTGGCTAGCTAGCTTGATAGATAGCAACAATCTATCTTGCTAGTTGGCTAGCGAGCTTGATAGATAGCAACAATCTTTCTTGCTAGTTCGGCTAGCTAGCTTGATAGATAGCAACAATCTATCTAGCTAGTTGGCTAGCTAGCTTGATAGATAGCAACAATTTATCTTGCTAATTGGCTAGCTAGCTTGATAGATAGCAACAATCTATCTAGCTAGTTGGCTAGCTAGCTTGATAGATAGCAACAATCTATCTTGCTAGTTGGCTACCTAGCTTGATAGATAGCAACAATCTATCTTGCTAGTTGGCTAGCTAGCTTGATAGATAGCAACAATCTATCTAGCTAGTTGGCTAGCTAGCTTGATAGATAGCAACAATCTATCTAGCTAGTTGGCTAGCTAGCTTGATAGATAGCAACAATCTATCTTGCTAGTTGGCTACCTAGCTTGATAGATAGCAACTATTTATCTAGCTAGCTCACCTTGGTGGCAACAGAGGATATATTTAACAGCTGACACTCTTGACACTCAATATCGGCACTAAAAAACACCACGGACACGCTTAAAGAAATCTAAAAATAAATGTGTCTCAGGTGACAAAAGAAAAAGCCTCATGACTTTAAGTAGGTTGACCCACTTTGCAGTCGTGACACTATATGGTGGAATGGTTGTATCATTTGGACGTCATGTATAAAGGACGTGTTTATTGTACGTCAAGTAAATGATTTATGGCATAGGGGACAATCGTCCCAAATGGGGTCTGTGTGACCGGTCCATGATTTCAAAGTTAAAAGACAAACAAACTATTTGGGAGTTGTGTCAAGCCACTTGACGCCTTGACAGCTTCTGTTCACACGTGGTGTAAACGTGTCACCGTCTGCTTAAAGGACAACCGACACCAATTTTTTTGTTTCCATAACTGACATCAGAAAAACGTTTTATAGCATCTAAAATACCCAAAACACGCAGGCTGCGATGCAAAACACCAATAAAAATGAGTTCAAGTGTCCCAAAACGACTTCAAAATGACCTTGGAGATGCAGAGTTTCAGAGGGTCCCGCCCCCTGGTTCGTGACGTCACACAAGGACGTCTCGCCTTGCTCTAGAATCAAAACAATGGCTTCAGATTCGGAGAAGATGCTTTCTTGTTACTCATCCAGTTATGAATATGATTCAAATAGTTCCGAAGAGGAAAGCATACATGTTTGCAACCGATTAAAAAAGTCTTCCCGTATCAATTCGAGCACTCCAATGTAGTGTTAAACGGGCCTTCAAAATAAGATACACCGCAAAAACGAGTACAAAGTTTTTTGCTCATTTTGCCTAGACAAGTAAGTCATAGTAATCTGGTAATTTTTCATTTTTCAAAATAAAACATAGTTCGGACTCAGATAATAAATAAAACGGAAATTATGTAAATTATGTATTCTTTCTGCGCGGCCCGGTACCAAATGACCCACGGACCGGTACCGGCCCGCGGACCGGGGTTTGGGGACCTCTGGGCTACGGTACATCTTCACACACACACACAACATCTTTCAGTCCAGCAAGCAACAAAAACAAGATGAAAGTTGGTCTCCCTTAACAAGCATCCAGTGTCGGACCTCAAACGGATGAAATCATTTTCATCCCTCTACATATTCTTTTTTTTTTTATTTTTAATATCATATTTCTGTTTTTCTTTTAATTCCTGCTTTGCGTTGCTCATAGAGCCCATATATCGAACCACAATAAAAATTTTAACATTGACCGAAAAGAGCTCTAAAATCTTGACTGCATTCTTTTCATAAGCACCAACGGACCAATAGTGATTTATTTTTCAACAAAACTTGATTAGACTGGAGCGCATATTATGCAAATATGTATCATGCTTAATTAATCTCCCATTGCCGCAAAGGGGGGGGACTTGCAATGTAAGCATATTAAATCATAGGTCACGTTGCCATGCAGAACCAGTTGTGGTTTAGAGATTAATAACAAGACGGGCTGCTGGGAGCTGAGCATTAATCCGTGTTGTATTTCTTTATGTATTTATGTATTTATTTATGATTATTGATACAGGATTAGCATGGCGTGTTTGGATTGAAATTCTTTGGGCGATTTATATTCGCTCTCATTAGAAATGTTGCTTGTGATCCATGGTGGTTGTTGTATTCAAAGATTGCTATCTATTAGCTATCGATTAGTGCTATAGCTGTCTAACTGGCTAGCTATCTAGCTAACTATCTATTAGCTATGTTCTTGAGAGTTTTGAAAGGCGCTTATAAATAGAATGTATTATTATTATTATTATTATTATTATTATTATTATTATTATTATTATGTATATTCATGTATTTATTTATTTATTTTTTATTTATGCATAAATTCAATTATTTATGCATTTATTTATATATGCATTATTTTTTTCATTGCTTACATTTTTAATTATATTTATTGTTGATTTATTTACTTGTTTATTTGCTTATTTATTCATTTTTATGTCTGGTTATTTGATTATTGTTTTTATACACTTCCGGGTTGAGTAAACGCCGGCGCGTGTGGCTGCCGCTGCTCACCCGCAGAACAAAAATATCCTGTGACTGTAAAGTGACTTTGAGAGTTTTGAAAGGGGCTTATAAATGAAATGTATTATCTATTAGCTATCTATTCGCTAGCTAGCTTGCTACCTATTTAAGTTACTTCCAGGTTGAGTGAACGCTGGCGCGTGTGGCTGCCGCTGCTCACCCACAAAAATAACATATCCCGTGACTGTTAAGTGACCTTGAGAGTTTTGAAAGGCGCTTAGAAATGAAATGTATTATTATTATTATTATTATTATTATTATTATTATTATTATTATTATTATTAACTGTCTGCACTGGGTTCACCACGTAGAGAGTTTTGAAAGGCGCTTATAAATGAAATGTACTATTATTATTATTATTATTATTATTATTATTATTATTATCTGTCTGCACTGGGTTCACCACGTAGAGAGTTTTGAAAAGCGCTTATAAATGAAATGTATTATTAGGCGCTTATAAATGAAATTTATTATTAGGCGCTTATAAATGAAATGTATTATTATTATTATTATTATTATTATTATTATTATTACTATTATTATTAACTGTCTGCACTGGGTTCACCACGTAGAGAGTTTTGAAAGGCGCTTATAAATGAAATGTATTATTATTATTATTATTATTATTATTATTATTATTATTATTATTATTAACTGTCTGCACTGGGTTCACCACGTAGAGAGTTTTGAAAGGCGCTTATAAATGAAATGTATTATTAGGCGCTTATAAATGAAATGTATTATTATTATTATTATTATTATTATTATTATTATTAACTGTCTGCACTGGGTTCACCACGTAGAGAGTTTTGAAAGGCGCTTATAAATGAAATGTATTATTATTATTATTATTATTATTATTATTATTATTAACTGTCTGCACTGGGTTCACCACGTAGAGAGTTTTGAAAGGCGCTTATAAATGAAATGGATTATTAGGCGCTTATAAATGAAATGTATTATTATTATTATTATTATTATTATTATTATTATTATTAACTGTCTGCACTGGGTTCACCACGTAGAGAGTTTTGAAAGGCGCTTATAAATGAAATGTATTATTAGGCGCTTATAAATGAAATGTATTATTAGGCGCTTATAAATGAAATGTATTATTATTATTATTATTATTATTATTATTATTATTATTATTAACTGTCTGCACTGGGTTCACCACGTAGAGAGTTTTGAAAGGCGCTTATAAATGAAATGTATTATTAGGCGCTTATAAATGAAATGTATTATTATTATTCTTATTATTATTATTATTATTATTATTATTATTATTATTACTTTTTGAATGATGTCTGCCATCTAGTGGCTAAATCTAGTTAGCACATTATTTTAATGACTTGGCAAAAAAAAAAACCAAACATTGAATGACATTTAGATGTCACAAATTCGATGGCGTTGAATGACTCTCCCGCCTCTTAAAGACTTTCCTGGACGCATCGTTCAGCATCAAATTAAACCACGCACACTGAGGGAATAAAGCGATCACAATCACGGTGAGCTACACAAAGCCTTCTCTGCAGCCCACACGCGTTCACAACCCTGCTTTCATTATTGATGTCACACACTGGTTGCAAATGGAGGTGTGAAACGTGTCGGTCCGGGATGCTAATATGCTTCATTGGCTCCTTTGACGTTCACGCTGATTCCTCCGTGGCCCGGCCGAGAAGATGATTGACTGCTGCGCGCAAGCTCATTTATAAACGTTGTCATGGAAACGGTATCCTCCCCAGCGGCGGACGAAGACATGCTGTCTCGTCAAAAGCGACGATAATCATGCGTTTATGTTGCTTCATGCTAATTTACGCTGAGAAATGAAATGTATTATTATTATCATCATCATCATCATCATCATTATTATTATTATCATCATTATTATCATTATTATCATAATTAACATCCAACTCACTATTCTCAAAAGGCAGATACTAATGAGGAAATAGACAAATAATAATAATAATAACAATAATAATAATAATAATAATAATACATTTCATTTATAAGCGCCTTTCAAAACTCTCAAGGTCACTTTACACTCACAAGATAGGTTTTTCTGTGGGTGAGCAGCGGCAGCCACAAGCGCCGGCATTCACTCAACCCGGAAGTAACTCAAATCGATAGAAAGCTAGCTAGCTAGCTAATAGATACAGTAATAATAATAATAATACATTTCATTTATAAGCGCCTTTCAAAATAAAAACAACAAACAAAAACTAATACTTGCTATCTACCAAGCTAGCTAGCCAGCTAGCTAGTTGCTATTTATCTGTCTCTCTAACTAGCTAGATATATGCTACCTAGCTAACCATTGTTTCTCTCCAGTTATTCGTCCAGAGTCACATGTGCAGTACATGGTGGAGTAAATCCTTAATCATAATAATAATGATAATAATAATAATAATAATACATTTCATTTATAAGCGCCTTTCAAAACTCTCAAGGTCAATTCACAGTCACAGGCTCAGTTTTTCTGTGGGTGAGCAGCGGCAGCCACAAGCACTAGCGTTCACTCCACCCGGAAGTAACTCAAATAGATAGAAAGCTAGCAAGCTAGTTAATAGATAGCCGATATATAGCTAGCTAATAGATAGCTAAGATTGTTGACAATACATTTCATTTCTAAGCGCCTTTCAAAACTCTCAAGGTCACTTTACACTCACAAGATAGGTTTTTCTGTGGGTGAGCAGCGGCAGCCACACGCTCACCCAACCCGGAACAACTCAAACAGATAGAAAGCGAGCCAGCCAGCCAATAAATAGCCAATAGATAGCAAGCCAGGTAGATAGCGAATATGTTCCTTGACTCAAATAGCTAGCTAGCTAATAGCTTGCTAGCTAACATTATTTAGAAATACAGTTTATTTTTAACTAACGAAAATCAAGAGAAAGACAAGTCTTGCGAATCAAATCCTCAGCATCGTCCCTGCGGCGAGGGATGAGCCCGCGCTGCCAACGCGGAGGTCAGTCGAGAGAACCACTGAACCGTTTGCAGATTTAATCAGCCAATTATCATAAAACTGTGTAGAGGGGTGGCGCCCGGGTCAAGGAAAAAGCCCATTACATACACAACGTGTGTGTGTGTGTGTGTGTGTGTGTGTGTGTGTGTGTGTGTGTGTGTGTGTGTGTGTGTGTGTGTGTGTGTGAGGTAATGATCAAGTGTGTGTTTGTGTGCGCCACACAAACAGTGTTACTTTGCAATGATTTACCACTGCCACCTAGAGGACATGAATGGAACAGTATCAGTGAATTAGCCTCCACTCCCTCACACAAGCTAAAAAAAAAAAAACAAAACATTGGAGGTCGACACGGGTGTCAAAGACAAGGTCCGGGGGCCAAATCTGGCCCACCAGATCATTTTATTCGGCCCGCGAAAGCAAATCAAACGTGTGAAATTCCATGATGCTAGCTTAAGTCCAAACCATAATTTCAAATTGTCCCATATAATTATATATGACGACAATGAGGTTAAAATCTTAGCGAAAGAAAATAAATGGTTTGAAAGGGGAGTAAAAGAAGCTCTTTTCATAAAACGGCAAAACCCTTCACTAAATCGCCATGGTAGGGTGAGGTTTAATTTGGATCGTTCGTACAACAGACTTCTTAGGAAACATAGGCTTAGTTATGCTGATGAGGTGATACCAGAGCAAATGGGGCAATCAGGCCAGTCGTAGACCTCATACTCAGGCAGGACAATAGAAGTAATCAGTCAGGACAGTAGAAGTAATCAGTGTTGCCGCAGGGAGTAGTCCTCTGCTCCCCCCCCCAACCTTAGGGCAGGGACCAATCATAGAGTCTGGCACCGCCGCGTCTGGACAGTTGAGATATATATATATATATATATATATATATATATATATATATATATATATATATATATATATATATATATATATATATATATATATATAGGGCCGAAACTACCAGCAAAAGTCTTTAGTTCGCTGACGAAGCTTCTTGGATAAGAAGCGAAACGTCCGACACCTTCAAAGAAGTACAAATGACGGCTGAAGAAACCTTTTCATCGATGGACCACTCCCGTACGACCAAGAGCTTACACAGACGAAAAAATAACTAGTTATGCATTTTTAATTTCTATTTTTAGCTAGTATCATGGAACTTGACATGCTTGATTTGCTTTCGCGGGCCGAATAAAATCATGTGGCGGGCCAGATCTGGCCCCCGGGCCTTGACTTTAACACCTATGGTGTACAATGTACATGGAGTGGCCACTTGTCAGTAAGCCACAATATTAGGTGTTCTTTGTAGAGGATAAAGAATCGATGTCTGTTAATATTTTTAGTTTTTTTTTTTTTTTCTTGACTTCGAATTTGAACACTACTTATAGTTATTCTGTATGCGATATGTGAAGGAGATTAAAGATTGTAATGGTTTATCCAAATTCATAACAGCCCTTGACAGGAAGCCGTAACTACAATATGGATCGCGGCCCAAAAAATGAGTTTCATACCCCTGGTCTAAGATAATAAGAGCATACAATTGCACCGATTGGATTTTTGCAGATTTTTTGACAACTACATTTAGCGACATGATCATCTGGCACACGTTGTGTGAATATGGTCAAAAAAAGCTACCTTTAAGTATCCCAAAATTCTATTTAACATCACCAAGGCGACTGAATATGTTCACAATCAATAACAAGGTGATTATACTTCAGCCATCACAGGGAAAACCTTAACGACAGTCATGATTCAAATGATTTTTTTTTTTTATTACTAGAAACGATTCCCTGCAGCAAAAGCCATAAAAAAAACAAATGACCATTCGTCATTGTGAATGAATAAAATCAATATGTCAGAAAAAGTCTTTGTTGTAGGTATATAAATATAAAATTTGATTATTGACTGCTACTGATAATACTTCAAGTGTATAACGCAACAAATGTACTCACCCCTCGTTGATCCCAAATGTGGAAAATTCCTCTTTAAAAAATATTCCCTCTGGGATCAAGTGGCTTGTTACTCGTTTCTTTAACGCACTTTTCACAGACGTGCAACTTTATCACGGAGGATGACGGCTGTAAAGAAGAAGAGAACGCAGGTCACCACACGCAACAGGCTTCCGCTTTCTTTGCAGCCTAAGAAGCCGCTCTTAACGGTTTTAAAGGACAAGCGACACCATTTTTTTTTTGTTTCAGAAAAACGTTTTATAGCATCTAAAATACCCAGAACACGCATGCTGATATTTTTAGTCAAATGCAAAAAAAAAAAAACAATAAAAATGAGTTAAAGTGTCCCAAAACTACTTCAAAATGACCTCGGAGATGGTGAGTTTCAGAAGGTCCCGCCCCCTTTTTCGTGACGTCACGCCAGGACGTCTTGCCTTGCTCTAAAATCAAAACAATATCTTCAGATTCGGAAAAAGATGCTTTCTTGTTACTCATCCAGTTATGAATATGATTCAAATAGTTCTGAAGAGGAAAGCATAAATGTTTGCAATCGATTAAAACAGTCCTTCCGTATCAATTTGAGGCGTCTGGACTCCCCAATGTAGCGTCCCAGAAAATGCACAAGATGGCGCCCAAGCTCCGTTGGAAATGGGCTATATTTGTCTGGTAGGAATTTGTATCAACTAGTATCAAATAGTAGTCTTGGTGCAAAACACAACGATTCACCATGGCGTTATTTATGTGTTTTCCTTCTAATTTCGCCATCAACACAATGTTTTCAGACCAAACAAAGTACCCAAAATGCATTGTGTGTCAGGGGGCGTTCCCTCCGTGACGTCACATCAGGAATCGTCACCAACTCAAAAACAAGACTTCCGGAATATTCAGCGCGAGTCTTAAAAGGTAAAATATAGCTATATGCGGTGGAATCTTTGTAAAATACGCTCAGTAGAAGTCATTTGAAGTGATTTTACAAATCATGGACACAACTTGTGTCTGTCAACCTTTAAAGGGTCCGCACTTAGGGGTCCGAAAAGTGAGTGTGGTAAACAGTCATAACATACGCCAGGAGACCGTCATGTAATACAAAAAAAAAATAATAATAATAATAATAATCAAACTGAGCTGTTTATGACTAATTTCTCATCTGTCAAAACCTTTTATTTTTAACAAAGTGACTATGTTGAAAGACACCGGATGAGCTTTGTTAACTTGAGAGAGTTGCATTATTCAGATGAGGCCACAGTGGAGTGTCATGTAAAGCCTGTTCGCTCATCCAGGAGCCATCAGCTTACACGGATGGAAGATCACTTTCCCCCTTTTACACAAAAGGAGCACTCCTGTTGCTGGTTTGTTTTGCTCTATCCGAGAAACTTCAGTGGGCTTGAGATAGCACATGGAAAATTTGTATCAAGTATTTGAGAAGCTAGAAGAAAGGACTTTCCAAGTTACGTGACTGTCAAGATCCATTGAACAAGTTCAGAATGTTTCTAAATATGAGCTGCATCGTTTTGGGCAATGTTATTTATAATCTGTTTTTTTTTTTAATCTCGTGTCGCTACATAACTAAAATCTCATTTGTCATGGAATTTGACCATAAGATAAAGTACAGTACAATACAGTGCAGTGAGACCTCAACCTACGAACTTAATTGGTTCCCAGACTGAGTGTGTAAGGCAAAAAGTGTGTATCTCAAAAAACAATTTCCCACAGGAAAACATTAAAATGGGAATAATCCGTTCCCGGGTTTCCATAAAACATACTTTTCAATTAAATAAGCCTTAAAATTACACACAACATACCTTATTCTATGTATAATAAATGTGCTAATGTATTGTAATGAAAGAAATAAACTGTACTGTATAATAAAGTCACTTTATTTGCATTTGTGATGCTCATTGATGGCTTGATGGAATGGCGTTGGAGGTCGAAGGTCAAAGGGAATTACTGTTTGGAAAGAGAGGCGCATTACATGAGGACTATAATTAAAGAAATGAACTGTGCTGTAAAATAAAGTTTTATTTACCTTTTTGATGGTCGTTGATGGCTTATGGAAGGAGAGTCACCTTCCATAAGGACTGTTGGTAACTTAACCTCTGGTGCTGTTCGGTCGTGTGCTTCCGCAGAAGATCACTCCGCCAGCCGTGGTGGGTGTGTATTATGAAAATAGTGCTTATTATAAGGTTTAATTTTCATAAATTTGACGTTTGTAAGATGAAAAGTTTGTAAGTTGAGGTCTCACTGTACTGGATAATAGTTATGGCTAGCTTCTTTCTAGCAGAACTCTACCACCATCTAGTGTACGATAAATTAATTACATCCATTTTCCAAACTCCATTCTCCCGTACGTGAATAATGAATATCTGGTCAGTTTAAATGTAATTCAATAAGTTGACCAAAGGGTGGCAGTGTGACGCAGGAAAACACTCAACTGCCAAAACAGAACATTTTGTTCTTAGGAGAATAGCGGAAATACTGTCAACCTGAATCTACAGTGTCGACACTGTTGAAAGACAAGTCGTATTAATTTAATAACACTGTATTATTGTGGTGGAGAAACGCATTACATCGCAATGAGGGGTTTGTGGAAAAGCCAAATTACACAACCAATTACCAAATTTTCAGGGAATAGGCGGCTTCATAATAAAAATTAGAAATAAATCAATTTCTCTCGGACAATGGTGTCAGTCGCGGTTGATCAATGCTAATGTTGCAGTTATTTACTTTGTCACTGGTCCCCATTAAATTGTGAAAGTGTATTTAATAAATATTGCATTATGTCATTGCTTGTTTTGTGTTTCTTTTTGTGACTTTAATAATAATACATTTAATTACTAAGCGCCTTTCAAAACTCCCATGGTCCCTTTAGCGTTCCATCGTCAGCTAGCTAACTTGCTAGCATAGCCAGACAGATGACAACTGTACTGAAATAAAAGTACAGCAGGGAAAAGATACTCAAATAAAATCAACAAAAAAAAACACGATACAGTGTAATATTTTAATCAGTACATTTAAAAGTAAAAATGGTCTAAATAGCAAACAGGAAAGTAAACATTATTTGATATTATTTATGTGAAAAAAAACGTACTTTTAATACAGATTCTAATTTTCACATTTAGATGATTTCTCATTGAAATGTCATGTTGGATTTTTTAAATTGTTTTTTAAATACCAATTTTGATGAATTATCACTGGAATTTGCTTGAGTGAACGCTGGCGCGTGTGGCTGCCGCTGCTCACCCAAAGAAAAACTGATCTTGTGACTTTAAAGTGACCTTGAGAGTTTTGAAAGGCGCTTAGAAATGAAATGTATTATTATTATTATTATTTTTATTCACTTTTTTTATTAGCTTTTTTTAAAATTGACAACAGTTTCTTCACACGCAAAACAAAATAACAAACCAACAAAAAAAAAATCAATGAAATTTTTTTAAAAAATCGTCTATTTGGTTGCAATATTTTTCCAGATATTTTTCAACGTCAAAACCTCGCGAATTTTAAACTAACAAAAGCGGACAGCATTAAACACTTGTCTGAAATGTGGGGGGCCAGGGATGGAATATCTTGCTTCCATTAATCTGTCGCGTCATCATGTTAATGTCCCCTATTTTCACATTCCGCCATGCCGCTGCATGTCCATGTTTCAAATATCCCAATTATTATTTTTTTTGTATTTGTAGGCTGAGCCTATTTTGGATTTGGATGAGCACTATATAAATCAATATGTATTGTATTGTATTGTATTGTATTGTGTTGTATTGTATTGTATTGTATTGTATTGTATGGTGTTGTGTTGTGTTGTGTTGTATTGTGTTGTATGGTGTTGTATTGTATTGTATTGTACTGTATGGTGTTGTATTTGTATTGTATTGTATTGTATTGTATGGTGTTGTATTGTATTGTATGGTGTTGTATGGTGTTGTATGGTGTTGTATTGTATTGTGTTGTGTTGTATTGTGTTGTATGGTGTTGTATTGTATTGTATTGTATTGTATTGTATTGTATTGTATGGTGTTGTATTGTATTGTATTGTATTGTATTGTATTGTATGGTGTTGTATTGTATGGTAATTGTATGGTGTTGTATTGTATTGTATTGTATTGTATTGTATTGTATTGTGTTGTATGGTATAGTATGGTGTTGCAAGGTGTTGTATTGTATTGTATTGTATTGTCTGGTATTGTATTGTATGGTGTTGTATGGTGTTGTATTGTATGGTATTGTATTGTATTGTATTGTATATTGTATTGTATTGCTTATTACGATACTATTTCTATGAACTCAAGGAGAAAATTACATGCCCGCAGGATCGGATATATCGATAGTCCGGTTATATCGATATTTTTTCCGACTCCCGAGAATATCGATATAACGAGACTTTACTGTAATGCAGTTTTCTGATGTTGGAAACAAAAGTAAAATGTCTTGAGTCCAAATAATAACGTTGCCAAGTAAAAAGTGCAGAAATTCACTTCAGCTTCAAAAGTAACGCAGCATTTGTTCATTGTAATCGCTCACCAAGATGGAAAAGGCGCACAGGTTTGTGAGCCTCTGCGGCTGATTCCTGCTATCTGAGCTCTGATTGGACGGAGGACGTCACGTGGCCCAGGAGGGAGCCTGTCAGTCTGATGCCGCACCATTGTTCCCCGGCAGCCGGAAGGAAAGCTGCTGCGACTCCCCCGCTGCTGCCTGCCTCCACTGGGAAAGACAACAGAGTAAGAGTCAAGCGGTCCCCTTCACCCCGACCCCCGAGATCCCACCCAACGCCCGAAACATCCGACATGGAGACAACACCGACACCAAGCATGGAACTGAGGGAGGGGCGTTGCTTGAATTGAACCAACGACATGAATGGTGAGTGGAAGGAAAACGAGACACAGTCAGCCCCTTGAAGTTAGTTGCACGTTGACTGCATGTGACACAAGTACAGGACGAGGGTCGTCATTGGTGAGACTGACGTATCTCAGCGTGTTAGTGTGTTGACATCCATCCAAACTCCTTTTTTCTTTGTCTTGCTTCAACCGTGCATCATTTCCGCACAATAGATGTGTCAGTGTTACACCCCCCCCACCCCACCCAACCATAATTATGGAGCAGAGTGCACATGTGTGCTAGCTTGACATAAAACTGGTGCGAGGCCAGCTTCCTGAAGAGAGTGTGGATCCCCGCAGAGTCCAATGCAGTACAGGAAGTCGACACCCACCCACCCCCCCCCCCACTCATACCGCACCACCACCACTATCCATCTTCTTTACCATCTCCATTACGAGTGCCAAACTTTCCTAGCGTGATTTTGTCTTTTTATTTCAATGTCTTACATCAGGTTGCTACTATCTGTTATGCAACCTGCCGCGGATGCTAATGACCCCCCTCCCCGACCCCCATCCCAACCCCTCTTCACCCCCCCTTTTTGTATTCTCCCCAGGACAGAAGCAGTCGACTGCGGTGTAATCTCATTTTCTTAAGGTAAATTGCATTCAATATGTATTGCATTGTATTGTATTGTATTGTTATGAGGCTCGATTGGTAATCGCATGTATCGTACACGCTGCCTCAAAAGACCCCGTGATGTGATGTTGATGCAGTGTAAAGTCAACACAGACGTCTGCAGCGGTCTCACCGGATTATAGCATAGAGACGCCTCTGATATCACTCTCATTAAAAAAAAAAAAAATGGCTCTTTAGAATATTTATTGTGAGCTTGATATGCGGCGCTTGTTCTGAATCAAACATCAGTGGGGTGAAAATGTTTCTCAGTGGGGTGTTTTTTGTGTGTGTATGTCAGGCGTTAAAAGGGAAGTCGGTGTTTGTCTATTAAGATTATGATGGTATGAATCGCCTCTTATCCGAGAGGCTTCGTCAGCGAACTAAAGTCTTGCTGGTAGTATCAGCCTTATATATATATATATATACTACTACTACTCCCTGCAGCTACACTGATTACTTCTATTGACCTGACTGATTACTTGTATTGTTCTGCCTGAGTATGGGGTCTACGACTGGCCTGATTACCCCATTTGCTCTGGTATCAAATCATCAGCATAACTAAGCCTATTTTGCCCAAGAAGTAGGTGGTAGGAACGATCTAAATTGAACCTCTAATCTAAATTGAAAGAAGAAGGCTACGTTCCTCATCAAGTGTTTAATGCTGCGGCCACTCCATTCCATCGAGCCATCAACGACCATCACAAAGGTCAATAAAACAATTTTATTATACAGTACAGTTTATTTCTTTAATTATAACACAACAGCACATTTATTATACATAAAATAAGGACTATTTTGTGTAGTTTTAAGGCTTAGAATATTAGAAAATTGTGTTTTATGGGGACCTGGGAACGGATTATTCTCACATGAATGGTTTCCTATGGGAAATTATTTTTTGGGATACACACTTTTCGCTTTACACACTCTGGGAACCAATTAAGTTCGTAAGCCAAGGTATCACTTGGAAACCATTCAAATAACGCATTTTCCAACCGTCATTTTAACATTTCTAAAACAAAACATTCACATTCACACCATGACAGAGGTTTTATATATAAATGATAAGCCTTGTCTGCGCAATGTGAACACCCCCCAATCCCAAAAGCCTTCCCAGCCTTCGCGCGAGATGAAAGCTTCTCTGCCGTCTCCATGAAATGCTTTGGCAGCTCCCGTTTCTTTTTTTGTGATAACATGGAAAAATAAAGTCATAAATAAGAAATAGACGCATGAATAATGGAGTCGCGCGTTATGATTGACGTGATGGCTGAGGGTTACTGATTACAGCTGCTATGTGGTTGTGTGAGTAAAATGGGAGCAAATCAAAAAAAACACAAGTCCGAGTGATTTCTACGCCTTGTTTGTATAATGTGGTGCGCCCGATTGATATATTATTTGGAAAACTTTTTTTTTCATTCATTGAAGATGCGCCTTAGAGTCCGGTGCGCATTATATATGGGAAAAAAAATAATACACCATTCATTGCATGTGCGCCTTATATTCCGGTGCGCCTTATACACCGGAAAATACGGTAATCCAATTCTAAACCACAATAATATATCTACAATTTCTAAAACAAATCCATCACTTTTTACAACTTTCGTGAATGAAACGTTCACTCAACCCGGAAGTAACTCATATAGATAGAATGCTAACTAGTTTTTAGTTCGTTTTTCGATAGCTAATAGCTAGCTAGCTCGCTAGATAGATAGATAGCTAGTAGTTAGCAAATATATAGCAAAGAGATCACAATAATAATACGTTTCATTTCTAAGCGCCTTTCAAAACTCTCAAGGTCACTTTACAGTCACAGGATAAGTTTTTCTGTGCGTGAGCAGTGGCAGCCACACGCGCCAGCGTTCACTCAACCCGGAAGTAACTCAAATAGATAGAAAGCTAACTAGTTAGCTAATAGATAGCTAATAGTTTTCAGTTCGTTTTTAGATAGCTAACAGATAGCTATCTAGCTATAGCAAATAGATAGCTAATAGATAGCACTTTACAGTACAGGATAAGTTTTTCTGTGCGTGAGCAGTGGCAGCCACACGCGCCAGCGTTCACTCAACCCGGAAGTAATCAAATAGATAGAAAGCTAACTAGTTAGCTAATAGATAGCTCTAATAGCGCCTTTTCAGTTCACAAGATACGTTTTTCTGTGGGTGAGATAGCTAATAGATAGCTATCTAGCTAGCTAGATAGCTAATAGATAGCAAATAGATAGCAAAGAGATCACAATAATAATACATTTCATTTCTAAGCGCCTTTCAAAACTTTCAAGGTAACTTTAAAGTCACAAGATACGTTTTTCTGTGGGTGAGCAGTGGCAGCCACACGTGCCGGCATTCACTCAACACGGAAGTAAGTGAAATAGATAGAAAGCTAACTAGTTAGCTAATAGATAGCTAATAGTTTTCAGTTCGTTTTTAGATAGCTAATAGATAGCTAGCTAGATAACCAGCTAGATTGATAGATAGATAGCTAATAGATAGCAAAGAGATAATAATAATAATAAATGTTATTTATAAGCGCCCTTCAAAACTTTCAAGGTAACTTTAAAGTCACAGGATACGTTTTTCTGTGGGTGAGCAGTGGCAGCCACACGTACCGGCATTCACTCAACACGGAAGTAACTGAAATAGATAGAAAGCTAACTAGTTAGCTAATAGATAGCTAATAGTTTTTAGTTAGTTTTTAGAGAGCTAATAGATAGCTATCTAGCTAGCTAGATAGCTAATAGATAGCAAATAGATAGCAAAGAGATAATAATATTAAATACATTTCATTTATAAGCGCTCTTCAAAACTTTCAAGGTAACTTTAAAGTCACAGGATACGTTTTTCTGCGGGTGAGCAGTGGCAGCCACACGTGCCGGCATTCACTCAACCCGGAAGTAACTGAAATAGATAGAAAGCTAACTAGTTAGCTAATAGATAGCTAATAGTTTTCAGTTCGTTTTTAGAGAGCTAATAGATAGCTATCTAGCTAGCTAGATAGCTAATAGATAGCAAATAGATAGCAAAGAGATAATAATATTAAATACATTTCATTTATAAGCGCTCTTCAAAACTTTCAAGGTAACTTTAAAGTCACAGGATACGTTTTTCTGTGGGTGAGCAGTGGCAGCCACACGTACCGGCATTCACTCAACCCGGAAGTAACTGAAATAGATAGAAAGCTAACTAGTTAGCTAATAGATAGCTAATAGTTTTTAGTTGTTTATAATAATAATAATAATAATAATAATAATAATAATAAGATAAGAAGAAGAATCCATTTAATTTCTAAGTGCCTTTCAAAACTTTCAAGGTCACTTTACAGTCACAGGATTAATTTTTAATGTGCGTGAGCAGTGGCAGTCACACGTGCCGGCATTAACTCAACCCGGAAGTAAATCAAATAGAAAGCTAGCTAGCTAGCTAATAGACACATAGCTAATAGAGAGTTAGCTAGATATCTTTTTTTTTTTGCACACTGATTCTCATTTAAATGCAGGAAGAACGGATCAATGGTTCCCAAGACTGTGTAGCGTAGCTCCTCAGTCAGTAAGTGCACTTGCACCCGTGCAGCCTCCACCCCCCGGGGGGGCCATCGCAAGTTAACAAATGTACAGCGAGCCTATGAAGTCTCATTTGCATAAATCCGTAAATGTCGCCTCATTTCCATAACAGGATTCTTATTCATTTTTTTTTTTTTTTTGGGTGTGTGTAATTGCAGAATGGACACATTGGAGACGTGTGACAACTTGAGTTGATTATTCGCTCAGTCACCCCAACAGGCATAAAAATGGGGGGAAGGGGGTTGATACAGATTGTCAAATATGAGCGCTTTGTGTATTATTTGACAAAATTAATAACAGGTACTAGCAGAGTACAGTCACAGTATGCTGATTTATGATGATGAGAAATTTGGGATTCTAATCTAATTTGTTCCGCGATTATGCTTGAATTCGCAACTCCCCGTCCAATCCACATTCTTGAAGCAGCGAATCACGACACACCTCGAACGCAACACTGTCAACTAATTCAGATGGCGTCAATAAACGGTGGCGTTCCTCGATGTGATGCTAATTGATGCAGATGAAGATTAATAATCATAATAATACATTTCATAATAATAATAATAATAATAATAATAATAATACATTTATAAGCGCCTTTCAAAACTCTCAAGGACACTTTACGGTCACAGGATATTTTTTTCTGCGGGTGAGCAGCGGTAGCCACACGCGCCAGCGTTCACTCAACACGGAAGTAACGCAAATAGATAGCCAATAGATAATAATAAAAAAAATAATTTTGGGTATTTTACTTGCAGGAGTCAACTGCGTGTTGAAGTACGGATATTTTGATGTACACTATATTACTTTTAACCACCTTAGGCACCGTCCGTGAAATGCTACCTGACAAAGAGCCACAATGCTGAGACGTGTCGTATAGATGAATCATGAAAATATTCCCTTTAAAGATGTTCTCGCTTATCGAGATGCTTCACACAACGCCTCGGGGTGCGCATGAGGCTCCGTGGGGAGAATGTTTTGAAAGTTAAGTTCATCAAATTGCTGACTGCGAGAAACTGAAAACTTGAAAAGACATACAGGTAGTCAAACGTGTGTCGTCAAGAAATCATCCAGCGTCATGAAGAGCTTTCATGTGGACCAAGTGGAAAGGTGTCGAAGCATTTATTTGATATTCTTGAGATCCAAATAAAGGTCCATGCACGAGTTTGTCTTCACTATTAACTCATTCACTGCCAGATGTACAAAAATGTGTCCACTCCAATGCCAGGGTTTTTGTCATTGTCACTCAAATTCCAGAAGTCATACCGGGTTGAAGGCGAAATTAGAAGGAAAACTACATCAATGACGCTGATGGTGAATCGTTGTGTGTCGCAGCCAATTGCGGTAACACGCATAAAGAAGGTGTAAGTTGACGCAAATTCCCTAGTGGACAAATCAGCCCATTTGCAACGGAGCTTGGGCGCCATCTTGTGCATTTTCTGGGCGCTACATTGGAGTCCAGACGGCTGAAATGACATCTTTAATCGCTTGCAAACATTTATGCCAGGGGTGTCAAAGTCATTTTTTGCCGCGGGCCACATTGTAGTTATGGTTTCGTCTCGAGTTATGAATTTGGGGAACCCATTAGAATGTTTAAATCCCTTCAAATATTACATATAGAGCACACAGCAAATTAATGAATAACTCGTTTTCAAATCTGAAGTCAAGAATAATGACTTTTATTGTGGTTGACATCCAAAAATATGAAATTTTGGCTCAGATTTTAGCAATCATCATGGAATTTGACAAGTTTGATTTGGTTTCGCGGGCCGAAAAAAATGATGTGGCGGGCCGGATTTGGCCCGCGGGCCTTGGCTTTGACACCTGTGATTTATGCTTTCCTCTTCAGAACTATTTGAATCCTATTCATAACTGGATGAGTAACAAGAAAACATCTTTTTACGAATCTGAACTCTCTGAAGCCATTGTTTTGATTCTGGAGCATGGCAGTTTGTGAAGGAGTATCCTGGCGTGATGTCACGAACGAGGGGGCGGGACTTTCTGAATCCCAGTTTCGAGCTCATTTTGTGGCAGTTTTGGGACACTTGAAGTCATTTTTATTGGTGTTTTGCATTTGACTAAAAATATCGGCCCGCGTGTTTTGTGTATTTTAGATGCTATAAAACATTTTTCTGATGTCAGTTAGGAAACCAAAAAATGGTGTCGGTTGTCCTTTAAGGAAAGGGAAAATAGGTCAGCGCATTGGTGAAGCAAATGCGTGGCATCCCTCCAGTGTGTGCACCTTATGTAATAGGGCTGAATGTAAAATGTGATACTCAGACGCACAGACAGGATGTGCACAAGGTGCCTTCCAGGGACAAATTGAAGAGAAATTGACTCGACAACCGAAGAATAGTAGCTTAGCATTTGATGTGTTTAGTTGCAAAACGTTAATTATGAACAGCGGATGCATTAGAAACACTGTATGTTAACTCATTCACGAATTTATTTGGGAATTGAAAATATGACGTACAGCGCCATTTTCGAATTTGTTCATGTTTTTTTTTCATGCTTTGGTGCTGATAAAGCACTGGTCAGACCTCTGGCAATATATATTTTTTTTCCACAAGGGGCGCAGCATTTCCATGTTAACGCTATGTTCCAGCTTCGGCTGTTGTTAAAGCACTATATAAACCAATATGCAAGTATTGCATTGTATTTTGGACAGCCGCCCCCATTTGAAGCTCATATAACTCCAGAACCATAAAATTTAGGAATTAATTCTTTGTTTCTTGATATATTTGTTTATTTTTTGTACCTTTTAACTCATTCGCCGCCATTCCCGAATTTATTCGGCAATTGAAAAGTGTGACGTGGAGCGCCATTCCCAAATTTGCTCGGGTTTTGGTTTTTCTTGCTGGGGGTGCCGATAAAGCGCTGGTCAGACCTCTTGCAATATTTTTCCCTTCCACCAGGGGGGCAGCATTTGCATTTTGTCCACCTTAGCGCTGATTTACAGCTTTAGCTGTTGTGAAAGCGCGATCGAAACCAATATTTATGTATTGTATTGTATTTTGAACAGCTTCCCCTATTTCAAGCTCAAACACTGCAGAACCATAAAATTTAGGAATTAACTTTTTCTTTCTGATGAAAGAAGAGAGCCTAAGGTTTCTAATGCTGCATTGAATGTTTATGTAGTCCTAAAACTATTATTTTTGTTAAAGCGCTATATAAACCAATACGGATGTATTGTATTTTGAACAGCCGCCCCCATTTCAATCTCAGATAACTCCAGACAGAAAGAAGAGAGTCTATTGACGTTGCATTGAATGTTTATAAGAAGAGACTAAAACGCGTTGATAAAAAAAAAATACAATATGATGCTATTTTTTTGTTACAAATTTGTCTAGGCTAGCGTTCTAGCTAGTTACTTCCGGGTTGAGTGAACGCTGGTGCGTGTGGCTGTCGCTGCTCACCTGCTGAAAAAATATCCTGTGACTGTAAAGTGTCCTTGAGAGTTTTGAAAGGCGCTTATAAATGAAATGTATTATTATTATTATCTATTAGCTATCTATTAGCTGGCTATCTGGTGGCTGGCTGGTTAGCTGGCTGGCTATCTATTAGCTGTCTGGTGGCTGGCTGGCTAGTTAGCTGGCTATCTATTGGCTAGCTGTTGGCTGTCTGGTGGCTAGTTAGCTGGCTATCTATTGGCTGGCTGGCTATCTGTTGGCTATCTATTAGCTAGCTAGCTAGTTTTTTATTTATTATCACCCACAGAAAAAGTGATCCAGTGACTGTAAAGTGACCTTGAGAGCTTTGAAAGGCACTTACAAATAAAATGTATTATTATTATTATTGTATTGTTTAAGCATGCGTTCGCTAGGAATTTGCACGGTGATCTAACTACAATTTCCCATAGTGAATTCCCATCAGAGGGGGGGTGGGGGGGGACAGACAGACAAAATAAAGCAAGCGTTTTGAAATGCGCGCAAAGCTAACGATAGCGTTGGTACGGAAGCGTCCGTGTTGATTTACATCAACGGGCGAGCGTGGTCTTATTTTGCCTGCTGCATTTCTCTCATTAGCCTGACTTGCTCTTTGGCTCTTTGTGATGCAGCCGTGCAATCTTGTAGCGCTCAGCGGTGCGCTTCCTCTGGCCTCGTTTTTCAAACGGCATATTTTAAAGAGGACGTTACAATGGGGGTGGGTGTGGAAGGAGAAATTTATGAAAAAAATATCTTTGAATAAAATAATTTAGCTACAATAAGGTACACTAAACGGACAATTGAAAATATACAAGCTTGGTTGTTTAAAAAAAGATTCCTCTAACCTGGATTTATATTTTTGATTTATTTTATTACATTTCATTTATAAGCGCATTTCAAAACTCTCCAGGTCACTTTACAGTTACAGAATAAGCTTTTTTTGTGGGTGAGTAGCGGCAGCCACACGTGCTAGTGTTCACTCAACCCGGAATTAACTCAAATAGAGAGAAAGGTAGCTAGCTAGCTAAGATACAGTAATAACAATAATAATAATAATACATTTCATTTATAAGCAACTTTCAAAACTCTCAAGGTCACTTTACAGTCACAGGATACAATCACTAATAGATAGCTACCTAGCCAGTTAATTGATAGCTAGCTAGATAGCTAAACGATAGCTAGATACATAGCTAAATGATAACTAGCTAGATAGCTAAACGATAGCGAGCTAGATACCTAGCGAGCCAGCTAGGCAGCTAATACATAGCTAATAGATAGCTAATCGTTCGCAAATAGATAGTTAGGTAGCTAGTTTGCTAGTCTGGGTTAGCGTTCATGCGCACCTTGAGCTCATGTTGCCAAAATGTGGAAATGAGGGATGAATTAAAGTCGATAACACAATTTTAATATTCCGTGGGCCCTTTTTTGAGTGAAAATGACAAAAACCCTGGCACAGGAGTGGACACATTTTTTGCACATCTGGGAGTTATTGAGTTAGAAAAATATTGTACAAAAAATGGAGGGTTTTTTGTGTGTGTATTTTTACGCAGTCTGTTGTAACGCAGTTACATTTTTAAATGTACATACTTAGAAACTGCACACAAATGCTGTCTCTATGATGAGTTACGCAAATAAATACATTAATAATAATAATAATAATAATAAAACAGACTCAGATGCACTTCTCTTAGCCTTCCAGCCACAAATGTCCGCTTATCAATCAAATACAGTGAGACCTCAACTTACGACCTTAATTGGTTCCCAGACAGAGTGTGTAAGGCGAAAAGTGTGTATCTCAAAAAACACTTTCCCATAGGAAACCATTATAATAGGAATAATCCGTTCCCGGGTTTCCATAAAATATACTTTTTAACTAAATAAGCCTTAAAACTACACACAACATACCTTATTCTATGTATAATAAATGTGCTATTGTATTGCAATTAAAGAAATATGCTGCATTGTATCATAAAGTCACTTTATTTACATTTGTGATGGTCATTTATGGCTTGATGGAATGGCGTTGGAGGTCGAAGGTCAAAGGAAATTGCTGTTTGGAAAGAGAGGCGCATTACATGAGGACTATAATTAAAGAAATAAACTGTGCTGTAAAATAGTTTTATTTATCTTTTTGATGGTCGTTGATGGCTTATGGAAGGAGAGTCACCTTCCATAAGGACTGTTGGTGCTGTTCGGTCGTGTTCTTCCGCCGAAGATCACTCCGCCAGCCGTGGTGGGTGTGTATTATGAAAATAGTGCTTATTATAAGGTTTAATTTTCAGAAATTTGACGTTTGTAAGACGAAAAGTTTGTAAGTTAAGGTGTTTGTAAGTTGAGGTCTCACTGTATCGGATATAGCATAGCTTAGCGTGAAATGCCTTTTCGCACAATATACCTGGTTGATGGGTCCAGCTGTGACTTGACTGTTTTGTCTGCGCTCCCACGGCGTGCTCTCTGGCCTCAGCAGGCAGCTGTTTTCTTACAAGCACCACTAAAAGCTCACTACCTGCACCACATCAAAAAAAAAAAAAAAAAAGACGACACAGTTAGCGGCCGCTTGGTGAGCGCCGTGCAGAATGTAGCCATTAAAGAGCCAGACGGTTCACAAGATGGACCTAAAAGCAGAGATAATGAGAGTCAATATTGGTTTTTAATCACCAATGCCTTTATAGACATTAGCGGACACGCAGCATGAGTCACCTGTAGTCGTCAACCTTCAGGGCTTTATAACTTGTGCTCTTTTTAATGGAATATAAGTAAAAAAAAATGATAAGTTGGAATCCTTTAAAGGACAACCGACACCTTGCGACAGTTGCGTCCATAATTTGTAAAATGACTTCAAATGACTTCTATTGAGAGCATTTCAAAGATTCCACCGCATATAGCTATATTTTACCTTTTAAGACTCGCGCTGAATATTCAAAAAGTCCCTTAAGTGACGTCACGGAGGGAAAATTTGAAGGAAAACTACATAAATAACGCGATGGTGAATCATTGTGTGTGTCGCAGCCAATTGCGGTAACACGCATAAAGAAGGTGTACGTTTACACAAATTCCCAGCGGACAAATCAGCCCATTTCCAATTAATTCCAGCTCATGGATAGTCAGCTAGATAGCTAGCTAGATAACCAGCCAGATAGCCAGACAGCTAATGGATAGCTAGCTAGATAGCCAGCTAATATATAGATAGCCAGCCAGCTAATGGATAGCTAGCTAGATAGATAGCCAGCGAGATAGCCAGCGAGATAGCCAGCTAATACATAGCTAATAGTAATGCTGATGAGGTGATACCAGAGCAAATAGGGCAATCAGGCCAGTCGTTAGTCAGTACAAAAGGAACAATTAGTGGGGCCGCAGGGAGTAGTCCTCTGCTCCCCCCAACCTGAGAGCAGGGACCTATCATAGCAGAGTCCGGCACCGCCATGTCTGGACAGTCAGGATATATATATATATATATATATATATATATATATATATATATATATATATATATATATATATATATATACATACATATATACATATATATACATACATATATACACATATATACATATATATATACATATATACATATATATACATATATATATATATATATATATATATATATATATATATATATATATATATATATATATATATATATATATAGATAGCCAGACAGCTAATTGATAGCTAGCTTGATAGCCAGCTAGATAGCCAGCTAATACATAGCTAGCCAGATAGCCAGACAGCTAATGGATAGCCAGCTAGCTAGATAGCCAGGGAGATAGGCAGCTAATACATAGCTAATAGATAGCTAGCCAGATAACCAGACAGTTAATAGATAGCTAGCTAGATAGCCAGCTAGATAGCTAGCGAGATCGCCAGCTAATACATAGATAGCCAGCCAATACATAGCTAATAGCTAGCTATCCAGATCGCCAGATACCTAATGAATCGCCACCTAAATAGCTAGCTAGCTAGCGAGATAGCCAGCTAATACAATGCACACCGCCTCATCTGTTTCTCCGACACTACCCCCTCCGTCCCCACACCCTCTACCCCCATATCTCTGCCTCCTGCACCCCACACCCTCTCACCACCGCTAGCCCTCCTTTACCCACACTCCCTCCCTTTCCCCATCTACCATGTCGGTAAAAATATCTGCAGACAGCAGGAAAGGAGGCTCGCTCGCTCTCTCGATTTCTCTCTCTCGATTTTTCTCCCTCCCTCCACCGCTCTCTCTCCCTCCCTCCACCACACTCCCTCTCTCTCTCTCTCTCTCTCTCTCTCTCTCTCTCTCTCTCTCAGACAATCCACCCATGTGAGTTAGCAGGGCTGACTGTGCCTCAGCTCCCCATTCAGTCTCTCTCTGCCTACCAAGCCCCTTCTTGCCCGCTAATGAGCCTTTGTGTGACGAGGGGCGAGCAACAACGATGACAAAGAGAGAGCTAAAGTGTGAAAGATTCTCATCTTGCTTCTTGTAATTAAGCATGTAATATCGACAGTCTCATCTTTCAGGCTGCAACCCCCCCCCCCCCCCCCCCCCCTGTTTCTTTGTCTCCTTTTTTTTGTTTGTTTTTTTAAACCTCATATCAGTGGACTTGAAAGAAAAATGGGAAAAGCTCATAAGGTGTCAATTGCCGCATTGATGATTGTGTAACGGAGAAGAGGTTTAAAAAAAAAAAAAAGGAGTTCGAGTCTGCCGACGGATGCAGGTCAGTAGTTCCCTTGAGGGCTGACCGGGCCGGCGCCGGCGCCGGAGGGAGTTGCCGTGATGCCGGGTGCATGTTTGCCTGTTGTCATCTCATTGCTGCTGCGCTAGGGTTGTGTTTATGATTCATGTGAAGAAGAAAGGAAATGCGCGTGTCATATCGGCGGGTGATGGGGGATTTTTTTGGTTGTCGTCACGGATTTTAATTCCTGCAGTGCAGTGAGAGTTAAAAGAGTCACAACGGTTTACGATATGTTGATTCATTAACTTAGAATGTCAACTTGGTGTGTGCATGATAGTAATTGTATGGCCGTGTGCACTCTGGTGTATGCGTGTGTTGTTGTTGTTGGTTTTTTTTCAAATAAGATATGGCATTAGTTCAATTTGGAATTTATATTTATGGATGGAGTATGACTGACTGAATGCAATTGATGTCCATATACACACAAAAAAAAATTCCTTTATTTATTTATTCGATTAAAATATATTATTTATTTAACTATGTATTTATTTATCTATTTATCCATTTATTTGTCTATTTATTCCATCAAAAAGAGCTTATTTATTCATTTAACTATGTATTTGTTTATCTATTTATTTGTCGATTTATTTATTCCATTAAAAAGAGCTTATTTATTCATTTAACTATGTATTTATCTATTTATTTTTTTATTCCATCAAAAAGAGCTTATTTATTCATTTCACTATGTATTTATTCATCTATTTATTTGTCAATTTATTTATTCCATCAAAAAGAGCTTATTTATTCATTTAACCATGTATTTGTGTATCTATTTATTAGTCAATTTATTTATTCCATCAAAAAGATCTTATTTATTCATTTAACTATGTATTTATCTATTTATTTTTTTATTCCATCAAAAAGACCTTATTTATTCATTTCACTATGTATTTATTTATCTATTTATTTGTCAATTTATTTCTTCCATCAAAAAGGGCTTATTTATTCATTTAACTATGTATTTATTTATGTATTTACCTATTTATTTTTATTTACTTATTTATATATTTATTTATTTATTTTGTTTATTCCTACAAAGAGATTTATTTAACTATGTATTTATATTTGGATATATTAATTTATGTATGTATTTATTTATTAATGTATCTATGTATTTATTCCATTAAAAATAGTTCATTTATTTAACGATGTATTTATTTATCTATGTACTGTATATGTGACTAAAGTGACCTTGAGAGTTTTGACAGGTGCTTACAAATCAAAAGTATTATTATTATGATTATGATTATTATTATTTTTATTAGTAGTAGTAGTAGTAGTAGTAGTAGTAGTAGTAGTAGTAGTAGTAGTAGTAGTGGTGGTAGTTATAGCTAGCTATTAGCCAGCTTTCTATCTATTTGAGGTACTTCCGGGTTGAGTGAACGCTGGCGTGTGTGGCTGCCGCTGCTCACCCACAGAAAAATGGATCCTGTGACTGTAAAGTGACCTTGAGAGTTTTGAAAGGCGCATAGAAATCAAAAGTATTATTATTATTATTAGTAGTAGTAGTAGTAGTAGTAGTAGTAGTAGTAGTAATTATAGCTAGCTATTAGCTAGCTATTAGCCAGTTTTCTATCTATTTGAGGTACTTCCGGGTTGAGTGAAGGCTGGCGCGTGTGGCTGCCGCTGCTCACCCACAGAAAAACTGATCTTGAGAGTTTTGAAAGGCGCTTAGAAATGAAAAGTATTATTATTATTATTATTATTAGTAGTAGTAGTAGTAGTAGTAATAATTATAGCTAGCTATTAGCTAGCTATTAGCCAGTTTTCTATCTATTTGAGGTACTTCCGGGTTGAGTGAACGCTGGCGCGTGTGGCTGCCGCTGCTCACCCACAGAAAAACTGATCTTGTAACTGTAAAGTGACCGTGAGAGTTTTGAAAGGCGCTTAGAAATGAAATGTATTATTATTATTATTAGAAAATGAATTTATCTGTGTTCAAATGAACACGCTCGGCTTAAATGGGATATATTGAGTGTCATAGCACCAGTATATGAACACATATGTGCAGTTACTTGTACAAGGGTGTGAATATACGGTATGGATATTGCATTAGGGTTTGACGACCTGCAATTTGTTGCTCTGGATGACTATCACATGGGAAAGCACTAGTTGTGAGGATACGCTGTAATCTCCATGGAAACCATTTTTTTTTTTTAATATCAAAGCCTAATGCAGCCTGAGCAGAGAGCCACATACCGGTATTTCGCTCACAATACTGTCTAATTTGGAACCCTTTTGGTTCGCTGCCCACGCTATTTCGAGTGGAAATTTCCACAACCGGAAATGAAGCTTTGCAACGCTATGTGTGAACGAAGCGACGTTAGGGCAGCATACGAGCGATTGTGTGCGTTTCCATTCAGAAAAATGGAATTGATAGCATAGTCGCCTTTGACTTTCTAAATGCTGGATTGCATACTTTTCGTTTTAGCGAGTGATGGGTAATTTACAAGGCACCCCCGCAGAGAACAATGTGCCTTGCTTTCTGGCAGTGGCGGTTCTCCTACCCCTGAGCTGCACTTCTTCTTCGCATCTCTTCTCTCAGGCGGGCAGCGCGTCTCCCAGGAAGCATTTGCATCTGTAATGACTCGATAGCAGATGAAACGAGGCGGCCGTCTGTGAATGGAAAACTCCCCCACAAGCTGCTCTGACAGATAGACAAGGATGAGGCTCACCGAAAGATGCTGGCCTTCTTGTTGTTTCCAAGGCGGGAAGCCACGGCGCTGTCAGTCATCGCGTGTACAATAGCAGTAGAGGTTATCAGGGTCCCTGATTTGTTCAAAAGGATCCACAAAGTAGTCCTCCATTTTCTTTGGGTACCTAATAGGAAGGAAAAAAAAAGATGGCAAAAAAAGCCTCCTGAAACACTTGAAATGTATTTAGTGTCAATCAGAGCAACGTTAGCTCAAGATAGGTTTGTGGTGACTCTTGTTTCTAATAATAATCATCCATTTCATTTCTAAGCGCCTTTCACTTTTCACTTTTCAGTCACAGGATGAAGTTTTTTTGTGGGTGAGCAGTGACAGCCACACGCGCCAGCGTTCACTCAAACTAGAAGTAACTCAAGTAGATAGAAAGCAAGCTAATATATACAGTAAAGTCTCGTTATATCGATATCGGTTATATCGATAGTACTGCTTATTATGATACTATTTCTATAAACGCAAGGAGAAAATTTACATGCCGCAGGATTGGATATATTGATAGTCCGGTTATATCGATATTTTTTCCGACTCCCGAGAATATCGATATAACGAGACTTTACTGTAGCTAATAGCTAACCAGCTAGATAGATAGCCATAACGCGCCTATGAATGTTATAGGTAATTCTGAAGAGCCAAATCAAATTCCACTTTCTTTGGGTACCTGATAGGAAGGAAAAAAAAAAAGATGGCAAAAAAAGCCTCCTGAAACACTTGAAATGTATTTAGTGTCAATCAGAGCAACGTTAGCTCAAGATAGGTTTGTGGTGACTCTTGTTTCTAATAATAATCATCCATTTCATTTCTAAGAGCCTTTCAAAACTCTCAAGATTGACTTACGACCATTTCGACTTACGACCGTTTGGTCGGAACGGAACCCGGTCGTAAGTCGGATGTTCCCTGTATCATCGTACACCGGCCACCTTTGTGCTCCAGGTGATCAATCGCCGGCAAAGCGCCAGCGCAGAGCGACAACAGATCCTGGAGGCGTCTGGGTGTGCAAGTGTGTTTGCGTACGTGGTGCTAATTGAGTCTATTGAGGATTACAGAGACCTCTTAAACTGGATATTAAATAATACCTGGGCCCTTCGCTGTCTTTGTGTTTCAGGTGCAGATGTGTCAGGCCATGAGCGGAATACTGAAAAGGAAATTCGAGGAGGTGGAAGCCTCCTCCTCCCCGTGTTCTTCCTTGAGGGAGTCTGATGATGAGGTATCCTGCAGCGAGAGCGGGGACAGTAGCGACAGCGTCAATCCGTCCACCTCTGGCCCTTTCACCCGTGAGTGTCAGTCAGCATGTTGCTAACAAACCGCCTCATGGGGACGCGGGGGCGGGGTTTGTCATACAGTGATACCTCTGTTTACGAACTCCTTAGCTTACGAACTTTTCGGTTTACGAATGTTAAATTTATGAAAATTTTATCTTGGCATACAAGCTATTTTTAGGGATACATACGGAGCTGCCATAATGAGTGATGTGTCGTTCTACTAACAAGAAAATGGCAGCCGGCTTGTTTTGGTCCTCTATTCCCCGCCCCCAGTCGTCGGTTAAAGCCACGTGATTGGTCAAGAACGCAATACATAGCTAGCCAGATAGCCAGACAGCTAATGGATAGCCAGCTAGCTAGATAGCCAGCGAGATAGGCAGCTAATACATAGCTAATAGATAGCTAGCCAGATAGCCAGACAGTTAATGGATAGCTAGCTAGATAGCCAGCTAGATCGCCGGCTAGATAGCTATATCCCGACTGTCCAGACATGGCAGTGCCGGACTCTGCTATGATAGGTCCCTACTCTCAGGTTGGGGGGAGCAGAGGACTACTCCCTGCGGCCCCACTGATTGTTTCTATTATCCTGACTAACAACTGGCCTGATTGCCCTATTTGCTCTGGTATCACCTCATCAGCATCTATTACATTAGCTATTAGCTATGTATTAGCTGGCTATCTCACTGGCTATCTATCTAGCTAGCTATCCATTAGCTGTCTGGCTATCTATATATTAGCTATGTATTAGCTGGCTATCTAGCTGACTATCCATTAGTTAGCTGGTCAATTCCTCAAGATGGTGAAAGAAGAAGGCTACATTCCTCATCAAGTGTTTAATGCTGATGAAAGCGGTCACTCCATTCCATCAAGCCATGAACGACCATCACAAAGGTAAATACAACGACTTTATTAAACAGTACAGTTTATTTCTTTAATTATAATACAATGGTACATTTATTATACATAAAATAGAGTATATTTTGTGTAGTTTTAAGGCTTAGAAAAGTAGAAAGTTATGTTTTAAGGGGACCTGGAAACGGATTATTCTCATTTTAATGGTTTCCTATGTGAAATTAAATTTTGGGATACACACTTCACCTTACACACTCTGTCTGGGAACCAATTAAGTTCGTAAGCCAAGGTATCACTGTATTATTAAAGAAGAGGAAACAATAGGAGGTAATTTTAATCAAGATGGAACTGATGGTGTTATTCCAGTGCTGGGGGTGGCCGAGTCGGTCTCTGTAGGAGGCAGGTGTGATATGAATGCACAGTCATAGCCATCCGGGGGAGAAGCGAAGTGATGCTGAGAGACCACGGGTGTAATAGAAAGGCGGCATGCGCAAGCAGCTTCCCTTATTAGGAATAGCATCAGCATGCCAGTCGAGGCAGATGAATGAGATGATAATTTTTCAAGGTCTCGCTCTGAGCACGTACCCCGTAACTCCTTTTCCAAGAAAAGCTTTACATTATACAATCTATCACCAGTTGTATTAATTTTGACTGTTATTTTTATTTACAGTGATACCTTGGCTTACAAACCTAATTGGTTCCAAGACAGAGTGTGTAAGGCGAAAAGTGTGTATCTCAAAAATTAATTTCGCATAGGAAACCATTAAAATGAGAATAATCCGTTCCCAGGTCCCCATAAAACATAATTTTCTACTTTCTAAGCCTTAAAACGACACAAAATATATATGCCTTTGAACTATCAAAGTTGAGACGAGTCAAAATCTCACTGTTTTCTATCCATTTTCTCAGTGTCTCTCTGTCGTCTGCCTGTCTCTTTAATGTTTAAACCACCTCCCCTCACTGCTGCGTTCGTGACCAATCACGTGGGTTTAACCGACGACTGGGGGCGTGGAGTAGAGGACAAAAACAGTCGGCTGCCATTTTCTTGTTAGGAGAACGGGCTTGTTCACGAACGACACATGACTCATTGTGGCGCTCCGTGTGTATCGTGAAAAATAGTTCGTTTGCCAAGTAAAATGTTCATAAATGTAACGTTCATAAACCGGAAAGTTCATAGGCCAAGGGGTTCGTAAACCGAGGTATCACTGGATTTATTTTTATAAAACGGACGCCATATTTAGCCTAGTGGAAAATAGTGAATTATTATGCAAACTAAACAACGAAGGTCCAGCATTCTGAGGCACAAAATGGAAAGACGCATCATTATCCAGGGGGCGGGTGGACAACATCCTTCCAAGAATATATCAAGATGATGTCCCCCAAGGACAACCTGCTCAGACGACTGAAGCCCAGTAAGTCGAATGAACCAGACGGACAAACCCCTTCATGACTATTTTAAAGAAGTAGGTCGACATTGAGTAAACATACGAGTGGCTGGAAAAGGCTGGCACGGAGGGACTAATCATGGCAGCGTGATATCAATGGGGTCCACCACATCAAACGGGACCTCAGGTGCAAAGAAGCCCCAGGGATGGTGGAGCACATGACGGCACCATGCTGATATTGGCAAGGCAAAGCAATCGTGGAGCAGGGTAACCGGGTAGCAGGATTAGTGTAGCGGAAGTGACTAGAATCCAAAATATCGGCAGATGATCTGAAAAGATCCATGTTGAATAGCCTCCGGTGTGCCGTCATTTTGAACTTTAAAGAACCGGAAAAGCCACACAGTCATTCTATCTTATGTGATGAACATCCAATATCAGTGCCGTACTGATAAGATGAGAGGAATGGATGCTACATTGGAGTCCGGATGGCTTGAATTGATACGGAATCGATTTAATTTAAGCGATTGCAAACATGTATGCTTTCCTCTTCAGAACTAACTGTAGTCAACAGAAATTGAATCATATTCATAACTGTTTCTTTGTTGTTTTAGTAAGGGCTGTTAATTAATACGGATTAAAATATGAGATACTTTGTTTTTAATGACAGAAAAGAGGAAAACCACTTGGGGCCACGAGTTTTTCTGACTGTTATGTAGGCTAAGCTAAGCTAAGGCTAAGTATATACGCAGCCTGGATGAATTACTGAAGATTAGCTATCTATCTAGCTAGCTGGCTATCGAGCTAGCTAGCTATTAGCTATCTAAAAACAAACTAAAACTATTAGCTATCTATTAGCTAACGAGTTAGCTTTCTATTTGAGTTACGACCGGTTTGAGTGAACGCTGGCGCGTGTGGCTGCCACTGCTCACCCAAAGAAAAACTTATCCTGTGACTGTAAAGTGACTTTGAGAGTTTTGAAAGGCGCTATTAATGAAATGTATTATTAAACGTACAAAGAGGAGCAGGCACTCTGCTAGAAAGCTAAAACAGGCACTCTGCTAGCATGCTAAAATGGCGAACGAGTGACATTTTGGATTTTAGCACTATTTCGTGTGTGTTTTGGGTATTTTAGTTGCTATAAAACGTTTTTCTGATGTCAGTTAAGAAACATTAAAAAAATGGTTGTCCTTGAAACCGTGTTAATGTCAGCCGTGCTTTGTAGTATCGGTGGCTAGCTAACAAAAGCTCGACTTGGTTGCTTTGTTTCACGCTTGTTTGGGTGGATGGCGCTTTGGATACTCAATTATTTGTCTACGAGCCATTAAAATGTCCACTTTTCATCATACATACACCTTTTGAATTGTGCCGTCGACGTGCACTTGACATTTTGTAAATTTTGTTTCTTCCCCCTACAAACCGTCTAGCAGCCGGCTCCATCCTGAAGCGAGAGAAACGTCTGTGCACGAGGAGGGTGCACTTTGAGAAGGTGACCGTGTACTACTTCAGCAGGAGGCAAGGCTTCACTAGCGTGCCCAGTCAGGGCGGGAGTACGTTGGGTATGTCCAACAGGCACAGCTGGATCAGGCAATATTCCCTGGGAGAGTTTGCCGTGGAGCAGGAGAGGATCCACAGGGACATGCTGAGGGATCATCTCAAGGAGGAGAAACTCAACTCCATTAAACTCAAGGTGAAATATGCTCATTCCTCCACAAGCATCTTCGGGGCAATCACCCGTCAACCCACATATTTGCCATACACGCATTGGATTAACTCATTCACTGCCAGATGCTGTGCAAAAATGTGTCGACCATATTTGTGTGAGTTTTTCATTATTTGCCGAAAATAATAATTTGGAGTTGTCTAATTAGCTAGTTATCTATTAGTCATCTATTATAGCTAACTAGATAGCTAACTTGATCTTGATTTGAGTTATTCCCGGTTGAACGGGGTCACAGTTGCTGGATACGCACCTAGCTATCTATTAGCTGCCTAACTAGCTAGCTTGCTATCTATTAGCTAGCTAGCCAACTTGATCGTGATTTGAGTTATTTCCGGTTGAACGGGGTCACAGTTGCTGGCTACCCAGCTATTTGCTATCTATTAGCTGGCTAACTAGCTTTCTTACTATTAGCTAGCTAGATAACTTGATCTATTTGAGTTAATCCCAGGTGAACGGGGTCACAGTTGCTGGCTACCCAGCTAGCTAGCTATTTGCTATCTATTAGCTGCCTAACTAGCTATCCTGCTATCTATTAGCTAGCTAGATAACTTGATCTATTTGAGTTAATCCAGGGTGAACGGGTCACAGTTGCTGGCTACCCAGCTATCTATTTGATATCTATTAGCTGCCTAACTAGCTAGCTTGCTATCTATTAGCTAGCTAGATAACTTGATCTATTTGAGTTAATCCCAGGTGAACGGGGTCACAGTTGCTGGCTACCAAGCTAGCTATCTATTTGCTATCTATTAGCTGCCTAACTAGCTATCCTGCTATCTATTAGCTAGCTAGCTAACTTGATCTATTTGAGTTATTTCCGGTTGAACGGGGTCACAGTTGCTGGCTACCCAGCTAGCTAGCTATTTGCTATCTATTAGCTGCCTAACTAGCTAGCTTGCTATCTATTAGCTGCCTAACTAGCTAGCTTGCTATCTATTAGCTAGCTAGCTAACTTGATCTATTTGAGTTATTTCCAGTTGAACGGGGTCACAGTGGCTGGCTACCCAGCTAGCTATCTATTAGCTGCCTAACTAGCTAGCTTGCTATCTATTAGCTAGCTAGCTAACTTGATCGTGATTTGAGTTATTTCCGGTCGAACGGCGGTTCCAGTTGCTGGCTATTTATTTGCTATCTATTTAATATCTATTAGCTGCCTAACTAGCTAGCTTGCTATCTATTAGCTAGCTAGCTAACTTGATCTATTTGAGTTATTCCCGGTTGAGTGAACGCTGGCCACATGCGCCAGCATTCACTCATCCCGGAAGTTCTTTCATTATTAGAGTGAATAAACAATACATAAATATATATAAATAAACAAATACAGTAAAGTCTCGTTATATCGATATCGGATATATCGATAGTCCCAGTTATATCGATACTATTTCTATGCACGCACGGAGAAAATTACATGCAAACAGGGTCGGATATATCGATAGTCCCGGTTATATCGATATTTTTTCGGACTCCCTTGAATATCGATATAACGAGACTTTACTGTACATACGTAAATACATACGTAAATACATATATAAATATATATAAACAAACAAATAAATACATCTTACCGATTTTCATTTCTTCTTGAATACACATCCAGACACTCAATCTTGAGGCAACGTAATGCTTTACAACTCCCACCTAATGAAAGCAAACAGTTGAGCGTCACGTAATTTAACTTCCAATTAGCCAAATTACAAGCGAGATGGAAACAGACAAATAGTCATGATTTACGAAAGAAAAAAAATGTTGTCCTCCGGCTTTCTAGCTTACCAAGAACGGAACAGTGGAATCCGAGGAGGCCAACACTCTCACTGCCGAGGACATTTCCGACGATGACATCGACCTGGACAACACGGAGGTGGATGAGTACTTCTTCCTACAACCGCTCACCACGAAAAAGCGACGGGCCCTGCTACGTACGTCCGGGGTCAAGAAGATTGACGTTGAAGAGAAGCATGAACTTCGGGCCATTCGTATGTCCAGAGAAGATTGCGGGTGTGATTGTCGAGTGTTCTGTGAACCGGAGACCTGCGCCTGTAGCAATGCAGGGATCAAGTGTCAGGTAAAGACTCGATAAAATTATCAAACCTAAATATATTAAACCAAAAAAAATATATAGATCACCTGAATTTGTGACCGACTCGTACTTTCAATTTGTGGAGAAAAGGCGATTTGCCCACGTACCTTATGCCATTTTTCAGTAATCTGCAATCAAACATAGGTTGGTTTCACCTTAATCATATACAGTAAAGTCTCGTTATATCGATATTCAAGGGAGTCCGAAAAAATATCGATATAACCGGGACTATCGATATATCCGACCCTGTTTGCATGTAATTTTCTCCGTGCGTGCATAGGAATAGTATCGATATAACCGGGACTATCGATATATCCGATATCGATATAACGAGACTTTACTGTATTTTGGACACAGAATACAATATGATTGGAAAAAGGTTTGATGCTAATAAATGCTAATAATTTTACGATTGTAAAAGGATTTGCAATTATTGAACTCAATTTTTTTGCCAATGTGCAAAAATGCAATACCATTACAAACACGTATGCTTTCCTCTTCAGAACTATTTGAATCATATTCATAACTGGATGAGTAAGAAGAACGCATCTTCTCCGAATCTGAACTCTCTGAAGCCATTATTTTGATTCTGGAGCAAGGCAGTTTGTGAAGGAGTATCCTGGCGTGACGTCACGAACAAGGGGGGCGGGACTTTGTAAATCTGCCCAAATCCTCATTTTGTAGCAGTTTTGGGACAATTTAAGTCATTTTAATTGTTTTTTTTTTTGCATTTGACTAAAACTATCAGCCTGTGTGTTTTGGGTATTTTAGATGCTATAAAATGTTTTCCTGATGTCAGTTAGGAAACAAAAAAAATGGTGTCAGTTGTTCTTTAAGATACATTTTCCAAACTACTGGGCAAAAAAAAAAAAACAATTAGAAAAACATTGCTTAAAAATATAGCGTCGTTGCTTTTTCCAGTGACAGGAAATGCTTTGTTCCCTTTAGGTGGACCGTATGTCATTTCCATGCGGCTGCACAAAAGAAGGCTGCAGCAATTCGAGTGGCAGAGTGGAGTTCAACCCCATCCGCGTTCGGACCCATTTCCTGCACACCATAATGAAGCTGGAACTGGAGAAGAGTCGTGAGCAGGAGCAAGCTTCACCCACCAACGGTTACCACGGCAACGAGACAGTCAGCTCCAACCCCCTGGTTCAGTCTCCGCACAGGTTGGACTACACTTTGTCCGACGCCGTCCCCCAAAGCGCTGGCGTGCACTTGCCGACGTCAGGCGAGATGGACGAGGCGCTGGAGGACGAGGAGGAAGACGAGGATGAGGATGACGAAGACGAGGAGGAAAGCAGTAGCGTTTTCAGCGGCCTTTCAGACTCCAGCACTCAGAGTTTAGCCAACAGCGGATCGGAGGACGAGGACGACGAAGAAGACGACGACGAGGACAGCTCGGAGAATTTGTGTCACACAGAGGTGGTCCCCTTGGCCTCGGTGCTGTGCTACGGCGACGACGACAACCACGTGAACGGGAACGCTTATTTAATCAATTCGCCCTCCGCCGAGTACTATCAGCTCGGGAATTCTGGCCTCGCCCCCAGTGGCCCAACCGGCCAATCAGGCGAACCCTACGGGGAAGCCATAGCATTCCAAGAGCCAATCGGCAGCACCCAAAACCAGGGCGCCTTCCCCAATCAGCCAGTGGAACAATACTCTACGAATTTTAACATGGGCGGAAACGGAGCGGTAGCCGCCATGAACCACTACACCAACGAACAGCAGCTAACGTCCAAAGCGGACTTTGTAGATCTGCCGCCGGGGAATCAATTCCACAATTATCGGAACAATAACGCCCACGCTTCGTACGGCACTCACGGCTCATGCGCGACCGCAGAGGCGCCGCAGCAGTCCAACGTTAACGGGCACGCCGACTTGAACTTACTTGCGACGAGTACCAAGAATTTATCTTTGCCGGCCGTGTAGACGGTGCTGACGTTTGCGTCTTGAATGGTTTGATCGAGGAAACGGTCAACTTTTCTTGTTTGTCCAAGACACTTCGCCTTGAATCTGAAGGAGGGGCTTCGAAATGGTCTGTGGGGAATCCCTCGACGGGTCAGGAGTGCGATGACCTCAGAGGTGCCAATCTACAGGCTTGTAAGAAACAAAAATCACTTTGTACAGTGATACCTCAGTTTACGAACCCCTTGGCTTACGAACTTTTCGGTTTACTAACGTTAAATTTCTGAAAATTTTACCTTGGCTTATGAACTATTTTTCCAGATACACACGGAGCTGCCACAATGAGTGATGTGTCGTTCGCGAACGAGCCCGTTCTAACATCAAAATGGCAGCAGACTGTTTTTGTCCTCTATTCTCCGCCCCCAGTCTTCAGTTAAAACCACGTGATTGGTCAAGAGCGCAGCAGTGAGGGGGTGGGGGTTACAGACAGAGAGACAGTGAGGCCGTACTCCAAAAAAGAATATGGCAGCTGACTTTTTTTTGGTCCTCAATTCCCATTAAAGAGACAGGCAGACGACAAAGAGAGAGTGATAAAATGGATAGAAAAACAGTGAAATTTGGACTCGTTTCATCTTTGATAGTTCAAAAGCAGAGTGTAGACTGCAAGGTTAAAATATCCCATCAATCAGGCTCCACAAATAACCTGCACAAGCAATGTGTACACTTGATGAAAAAAGCTATCAACCCAGCTAAACAGAACATAATTGATGAGGAACTAGGTAAAATTATCGCATAGAAAGCACCGACAAGGGAACATTTCTCAAGATGGTGAAAGAAGAAGGCTACGTTCCTCATCAAGTGTTTAATGCTGATGAAACCGGCCACTTCATTCCATCATGCCATCAGCGACCATCACATCCGGCAGTGAATGAGTTAAAATGACCTTAGACACCCCCTTAACCTATAAAGATTCTCTCATTCCATGACAGAGCGTCCAGAGTGAGCGGGTTAGCCAAGAGCGCAAACCTCCGATTAGCCATCACCTCTGTGGAACCCAGAAATAAATAACAAGAACCGACATTGAAAATGTTGAATAAAAAAAAAAAAAAAAAGCCATTGAGATTCAAGGTAAAGCGTCTTCAAAAAAAAAAAAAAAAAAAAAAAAGTTCACTCGCCTCGTTTCAATCTTGTAAGACTGATTTTAAACATAGATTGCATTCATGGCCTTTTTGCATCATCCGAACTTGAATTTCAAGAAGGATCACAGCACCGTTGGCCCCTTTTCATCGCTTGACATCACAGGTTTTATCATAGGAATGTTTCGGACGCCTCATACACGCACCGGATTGACTATTTAACGCGGTTCAAAGCTAAAAATATGCTACGGCGTGCAATGTTATCTTGTAATTTCAAATGTAAAGTTCTAGTTTGAGCAAATATTGTACCGTAGATGGAACTTTTATATGTTTAGCGTGTGTATGTGTCAAAATGTGTGCAAAAAAAACCCCCCCAAAAAAACAAGGGGGATTACCGACCGTTTATTTATTGTTTAGGAAGTATTCGTACATTATATATATATATATATGTAAAAATTTTGATAATAGGCATGCTCTTTTGGGAATTGCAGCAGTATTTAAAGGACAACCGACGCCTCCGGACATAATTTGTAAAATCACTTCAAATGACTTCTACTGAGCGTATTTTACAAAGATTCCACAGCATATAGCTATATTTTACGTTTAAAGGCTCGCGCTGAATATTCAGAAAGTCTTGTTTTCGAGTTGGTGACAATTCCTGACGTGACGTCACTAAAGGAACGCCCCTGACAGATAAAGCGACACACAATGAATTTTGGGTACTTTGTTTGGTCTGAAAACTTCGTGTTGATGGCGAAATTAGAAGGAAAACACAAATAACGCAATGGTGAATCATTGTGTGTTGCACCAAGACTACTATTTGATACTAGTTGACACAAATTCCCAGCGGACAAATCAGCCCATTTCCAATGGATCTTGGGCGCCATCTTGTGCATTTTCTGGGACGCTACATTACAGTCCAGACGGCTCGAATTGATATGTTAGGACTTCTTTAATCGATTGCAAACATGTATGCTTTCCTCTTCAGAACTATTTGAATCATATTCATCACTGGATGTGGGACACTTTAAGTCATTTTTATTGGTGTTTTGCATTTGACTAAAAATATCAGCCTGCGTGTTTTGGGTATTTTAGATGCTATAAAACGTTTTTCTGATGTCAGTTAGGAAACAAAAAAAAAAAAATGGTGTCGGTTGTCCTTTAAGGGGAACAACAAACAACAACAACAAAAAAGGTATTTTATACACAAACAAAAAAAAATGCTTGTTTGTTTCCCAACTATATGATATGCTTTTCTATGGTTGGAAAAGCATGAAAACGTTCTCAGTTGTTATTGGTCAGATTATAACCTTTTGGTACTCAAGTGTTGGATGCCACATTTTTTTTTAAATATATACTTGAATGGCGAAAAAGAGTCGCCACATTAAAATGTTTCATTAATACAGGGATATTAAATAGCACTTTGAATTGTCTCCCCCAAAAAAAACAATTTAAATTCATGCTGACCCCCTAACCGCTAAATATCACACTAAATTAATGTGATATATTTTCTAGTTCCTTTTTTTCTGTTGTGATTTTAATGATGTACAAACATTCCTGTGTTTTTTTCAATGAATGAGGTTTAGTTAATATGATCCATTAAATGAGGTTGTCGTGTGCAATAGTTATTTACAAAGCTATTGCACTAATTTCAAAATTGCACCCCTTGTTCCCTCTTACAATTGCCATAACATACATTAAAAATGGATGACAATCACAGCTTGATATTTGATATAATCGAGTCATTGAAAATGAACGAGAAATTGCAAAATAAGCACTTAAAAATCACAAATGAAAGAAATTGGCTGCTAATGGAGGATTTTTTTTATTTTTATTTAAAGGACAACCGACGCCACCGGACAAGTTGTGTTCATAATTTGTAAAATCACTTCAAATGACGTCTACTGGCCGTATTTTACAAAGATTCCACCACATATTTTACATTTTAAGACCCCCGCTGAATATTCAGGAAGTCTTGTTTTCGAGTTGGTGACGAGTACTGACGTGACGTCACTGAAGGAACGCCCCTGACCGAGAAAGCGACACACAATGCATTTTGGGTACTTTGTTTGGTCTGAAAACATCGTGTTGATGGCGAAATTAGAAGGAAAACATAAATAATGCGATGGTGAATCGTTGTGTGTTGCACCAATACTACTATTTGATACTAGTTGACACAAATTCCCAGCAGACAAATCAGCCCATTTCCAACGGAGCTTGGTCGCCATCTTGTGAATTTTCTGCGAGCTACATTGGATTACAGACGGCTCGAATTGAAACGGAAGGACTTCTTTAACATTTATGTTTCGTCTTTAGAACTATTTGAATGATATTCATAAGTGGATGAGTAACAAGAAAGCATCTTCTTCGAATCTGAAGCCATTGTTTTGATTCTAGAGCAGGGCAAGACGTCCTGGCGTGACGTCACGAACAAGGGGGCGGGACCTTCTGATACTGTCAGTTAGGAAACAAAAAAAAAAAATGGTGTCGGTTGTCCTTTAAGTGGTTTTAAGTTTGTGCAGAATGCTTTCAGGCAATGGAGGGAATCAATAGTGCTGATTAATTTTGCCAAAGCATACAGTACAGTGAGGGTGAGATCATGTTGCATCCAGTCAAAAATTCACCCCCCCCCCCCATCCACCTCCTTTAGTATTTATGAATGATATATTGAAACGTGTATTTATTGTGATAAGTCAGTATTGAGTAAAATCGCTTCAGTATTTTGACAATTTAAAAATGTCCATTTTTAAATGCCGATTGTGAGTTGTAAAAGCTTGATGTGCCTGATTTCTTTTTCATTTTGTGAAATGCATACGTTTTGCACAAGTGTTTTTTTTTTCTCTCCTATGCGTTTATTTTTTAATATGTCTACAGGATTACTTTTCATTTTTACATGGTTTTGAAATAAATGTCATTTTGGTCTTCATTATCATGTTTGAGTTTCACCTGAGTGTCATTCGTTAGTCAACGGCGCCCCCTGCCGGAGTAACTTGATATAGACATAGTTTCTCGACAAATGACTGCACATATTTATTGTTCCAAGTGGTCTGTTTGACATGAAAACCACACAATAAGGCCCGTCAAGTTTGCAGTATTTAGGAGAACTGGCACAAAATTAAAAAAAAAAAAAAAAAAGGTTTGGCTTCTTTTACAGCATAGCGTGTGGGTCATGAAGAGGTTTGTCAGTCCAATTTAAATATACATTTGGCAGCAAAAACATTGCGGCATTTGCATCAGGTCATTCGGAGCCGGCCAAATTCATAGCAAGGAAACATTGACGAGAAACCGCGTACTGATGCAGCAGATAAACCCCGCCTCCCGTCACAAGATAAAATGTCATCCAAGGAAGGCACTGATCGTAAAAATAGATTTTTCAAAGGACTGTGCTTAGGTTTGTGTATAGAGGGTCTTTGGTGCGCTAATTGTAAAGTGTTTATTTATATATTTTTATTTTATTTAAAGGACAACCGACACCTCCGGACATAATTTGTAAAATCACTTCAAATGACTTCTACTGGGCGTATTTTACAAAGATTCCACCGCATATAGCTATATTTTATGTTTTAAGACTCGCGCTGAATATTCAGGAAGTCTTGTTTTCGCGTTGATGACGATGCCTGACGTGACGTCCCTAAAGGAACGCCCCTGATCGAGAAAGCGTTTTGGGTACTTTGTTTGGTCAGAAAACTTCGCGTTGATCCGTGTTGATGACGAAATTAGAAGGAAAACACATAAATAACGCGATGGTGATTCGTTGTGTGTTGCACCAAGACTACTATTTGATACTAGTTGACACAAATTCCCAGCACACAAATCAGCCCATGTCCAACAGAGGTTGGCCGCCATCTTGTGCATTTTCTGGGACGCTACATTGCAGTCCAGATGCCTCAAAATGACACGGAAGGACTTCTTTAATCGATTGCAAACATTTATGCTTTCCTCTTCAGAACTATTTGAATCATATTCATAACTGGATGAGTAACAAGAAAGCATATATTCCGAATCTGAAGCCATTGTTTTGATTCTCAAGCAAGGCAAGACGTATTGGGGTGACATCACGAACAAGGGGGCGGGACCTTCTGAAACTGAAACTTTATTTGAAGTAGTTTTGGGACACTGTCATTTTTTTGTGTGTTCTTAATTTGACTAAAAATATCAGCCTGCGTATTTTGGGTATTTTAGATGCTATAAAACGTTTTTCTGATGTCAGTTAGGAAACAGAAAAATTTGTGTCGGTTGTCCTTTAATAGATAGATCTTCAAATCAACAATGCAGCACACTAATGCTACTCATACGAGGAGAAGTATCTATAGATACCGAAATGTTAGCATATGTATCTTAGCTCTGGTTCTAATTTTGTGCAAACAACAGTGCAGATCCATAAAGGCCTGACAAGATAAAACAAATGTAAAATCTGGTCAAAAATCTTCCCATGAGAGTGAAAAGCTTTTTTTCCATCCATTTGATTTCAGACAAACAAAGAAAAACAAAAAAAAAAAGAGGCCCCAGTCCGCTCAGTGCACCTTCATGATTCCGAGCATCTTTGCGTAAACTAAACGCTGTGCTCAGTGGCAATATGTCCAAAACGCCCCCCAGCCCTCCCGCCAACATTCAGACTTTAAAGCAGCGACAGTTCTGTTGTTAAAAATAAATTAAAAGTCATTGCAGTCAGGAATGTATATTCTTTTTTTTTTTTTTTTTTAAAAAAAAGGATACTCAAGACATCCGAAGTCAGATAAAGGCCCAAAGCTGGTATCTGTCTGAAGGGTCGCACGGAACCAAGGCGGGATGCTCAAAACGGGCACTTAGACACATGTTGCTTCTCGGCAGGTAGACTAACTGGTTCTAGTACGAGACAAACAAAAATACATTTTATTCCGGAACATTTTGGTTAAATGCGGGATGAGATTTTATTTACCATTGGCCTTATTATCAGCGATTATGGCTTGAAAGGGGAGTAAAAGAAGCTATTTTCATAAAACAGCAAAACCCTTCACTAAATCGCCATGGTGGGGTGAGGTTCAATTTGGATCGTTCCTACAACTGACTTCTTTGGCAACATAGGCTTAGTTATGCTGATGAGGTGATACCAGAGCAAATGCGGCAATCAGGCCAGTCGTAGACCCCATACTCAGGCAGGACTATAGAACTAATCAGTCAGGATGATAGAAGTAATCAGTGTAGCCACAGGGAGTAGTCTTCTGCTCCCCCCAACCTGAGAGCAGGGACCAATCATAGCCGAGTCTGGCACCGCCACGTCTGGACAGTAGGGACTCTTGGATAAGAAGCGAAACGTCCCTACTGTCCAGACTATGCTATGATTGGTCCCTGCTCTCAGGTTGGGGGGAGCAGAGGACTACTCCATGCGGCTATACTTACTACTTCTATTGTCCTGACTGTTTACTTCTATTGTCCTACCTGAGTATGAGGTACCGCCACGTCTGGACAGGAGGGATATATATAGGGCCAAAACTACCAGCAAAAGACTGACGAGGCCTCTTGGATAAGAAGCGAAACGTCCTACATCTTCAAAGAAGTACAGATGACGGCTGAAGAAATCTTTTCATCGACATTCAAAATTCAAAATATAAATATTCATTGGATCAAACTTACATCTAGCATCTGCCACTTTTGCTCTGGTCCTACCGCTGTGTACCGGCCTTTATACTGGCAGGCCTCCAGCTTGATCGGCCCCTCCGTCCCGTGCAAACACAGCTCCTTCTGAATGTTGTGTCGGATCTCATGATGCGTGGAGAACTCAAAATACTTCAGGTGAAAGGAAAACAAAAAACAAAAAGTCGTCAAATGATGAAACTGTTGTTTTTTTTTTTTTAATAAGCTATAGATGGCGTCGTTTTTCAACCTGGTTCCCGCCCAGTCCATGACATGGGTACATGATCAGCTGTTTGCCCCCGTCATTGTTCTCGCCGGCGTCCAGGCAAGAGTCTTTACCCACATTTTTCACCTAAACACAAAGAAAGGACACCAAATGAAAAGCTAACAAACCCCCGGCAAGCTGTTCAAACAGCTTGAGTGTCTGCAGAGGAGTCAGCGACGTCCAATTGGAAGTGTTCCGGATCCTCTGGAGGTCCTGAGTAGAAAGCCGACGGGTGGACGCTCACACTTACCGCACCGTAGCGTAGAGGGTTCAGATCGGGCATGAAGACCTCTGGATAGATGTTCTTCAAATACCAGGAGAAACTCTTGCACTGTAGCCGTTCGCGGAGCTCGACGCGTTTTGAGACATTCCCAAAGGTTTTCTGGAGAGCAAAACATGGCGGAAATAAACAAGGAAACGCGACATGATCGAAGAAGATGGGATGGATGTTCTAAATCACAGGTGTCAAAGTCAAGGCCCGCGGGCCAAATCTGGCCCGCCATATCATTTTTTTCGGCCCGCAAAAGCAAATCAAACTTGTTAAATTCCATGATGATTGCTAAAATCTGAGCCAAAATTTCATATTTTTGGATGTCAACCACAATAAAAGTCATTATTCTTGACTTCAGATTTGAAAACCAGTTATTCATTAATTTGCTGTGTGCTCTATATGTAATATTTGAAGGGATTTAAACATTCTAATGGGTTCCCCAAATTCATAACGGCCCTCGAGAGGAAACCATAACTACAATGTGGCCCACGGCAAAAAAATGACTTTGACACCCCTGTTCTAAATCATCTAAACTCATCTACCTGCCGGACAATGTGCAAAAATGTGTCCACTGCAGTGCCAGGGTTTTTGTCATTTTCACTCAAATTGCAGGACTATTGAGTTTTAGGACTACATAAACATTCAATTCAGTGTAACAAACCTTACTCTCTTCTTTGTTCAGAAAAAAAGGTTAATTCCTAAATTATATAGATATGGAGTTATCTGAGCTTGAAATGGGGGCAGCTGCACAAAATACAATATAATATACTGCATATTGATTCATATAGCGCTTCAACAACGGCTGAAGCTGTAAGATTATTCTCATTTTAATGGTTTCCTATGGAGAAGTATTTTTTGGGATACACACTTTTCGCCTTACACACTGTCTGGGAACCAATTAAGTTCGTAAGCCAAGGTATCACTGTAACTCCTAAGTTATATGGGTCTGGAGTTATCTGAGGTTGAGATCGGGGCACCTGTACAATACAATACATAAATATTGATTTATATAGCGCTTCAACAACGGCTGAAGCTGTTAAGAAAGTGCTAACATGGACAAAAGGCAAATACTGCCCCCTTGTGGAAGGGAAAATATTACTCGAGGTCTGACCAGCGCTTTATCGGCATGAAAAACCAAAATTCCCCCAAAATTTGGGAATGGCGCTCCACGTCATGCTTTTTAATTCCCGAATAAATTCAGGAATGGCAGTTAATGGTCGCGATGAATACCAGCATGGATACACTGGACAGAAGTTGGACAATTTATGTAGTAGTTGCACTGAAAATAATATTAATAATATATATATATATATATAGCTTATATATTAATATATAAGCTCAAGGTGCATTGATCACGTTTCGGGTTAGAAAGTCAAATAACACAATGGAATCTTTTTACATGCATTTTGATTCATTCTGTGTTTCAAAACAGGCCTAATGTAAATCATCTTAACCCATTGAAATGAATGGAAATGCTAATAATCCGTTCCAGCGTAGGATTCCTTCAAAAATGTCTTGGAAGCTTACTGGAGGTGGAGCTTTTAATGGCACCTAGGAGACCACATTTCAGGAAATTCTACGAGACTCTGTCATTTGCCAGCGTTGCCTTCCTCCGGGCTTTTGGGTCTCCGCCTTGCTGCCAGCGGGCTTTCGTCACGGCCATTTATTTCTTTTCGAACACCCCCCCCCCCTCCAACTGAATGAGTTGAACCCTCTTTGTAATACTACACTTGACCCCGCGGAACGTATTTCACCTCGCGTGTAGTGTTGAGACACACAACCGCTGCTGCGTGGTAATTAGCAGAAGGATATGTTTAAACTTGCCTTCAAGAAGAAAGATCCCAAAGCGCTATCATAAAAAATAAAAAAAAACAGTGTGAAAGCCTAGATTTGAAGCGATTAACAGGGTTGAATGTTGATTAAAAGTACTACGTACATCTTTGGCCATCTGTCCCGCTTGCTGGTTACGACGATAGAAGATCTCCTTATAATCGTCCATCCAGACCTCGGCCAGTCGGACCTGGTTGCGGGCGATGACCTGCGTGCCCTTGGGAAAAGTGTGGGGACTCTTGGTGCGGAAAACGTGGCCCACGACGGAGCAAGGGATGATCTCCAGCTGACCGCCGCACTGCCACACCTGCAAGCCGCATTTCCACTTTAGAGGTAGAGTTTGGATCAGGTTTTTGGCAATCGTCAATCAATACTGTCTGTGTAGGCTCTTAGTTGTACAGCAGTGGTCCATCGATGAAAAGGATAGAACAACCACCCGCAACCTTAGAGTAGGGACCGATCAGAGCAGAGATCTGACACCGCCACCTCTAACCATTAAGGATATATATATAAGGCCAGCGTTACCAGCACAACTTTAGTTCGCTGACGAAGCTTTTCGGATGAGGAGCGAAACGTACGACACCTTTAAAGAAGTATAGATGACGGCTGAAGAAACCTTTTCATCATCAATAAAGGACTATACGTGGTGATCTAACTTCTTACACCAAATACCACATTGTGAATATTTATAGCTCTCAAAGTACAAGGACCAAGGCTTAGATGGAGTAACAGAGAACACAAGTTATGACCCCATATTTTTGTATTTTAGACAAGGTTCACAGGTCTGTCGGAAATGTGTGATCAAGTTTGAAAGTGACGCGTGGTGTCATTTATTATTCCCACTTGCGGTAAAATGTTTGGGAATGAGAAAGCCGAAGGTGTTGACTTTGTAACCGAAACTCCAAATGTTCACAATTGAAAGCAGAATTTCCTGTAATATAAAATGTGTTGAAAATGTATTCTGATACATGTTTGTCACATTAAAACGAGTTCAAGGACTTTTTTTTTTGTTTCTCTAGAGTACTCATTTCCTTTTTAGACGAAGAAAAAATGTCTATAGAGACAAACACCAAATATATGTGTTATAATTCTAAGATATTATAACATTATACAGTTCTGATCATTTTTCAAAGCACTTAAATGATTCAATTATAATGTGAGATACCGTATTTTCCGGTGAATAAGGCACATCTGAGTATAAGGTGCACCCCCAATCAATGGGGTATTTTCAATGTTTTTCCATATATAAGGCGCACCTGACTATATGGCGCACCTTCAATAAATGAACACTTTCAAAATACATATAGAGTTTAAAAAAAAAATCAAAATAAAAGGCACACCACATTATAAGGCGCTACAGTAGAGGCTGGGGTTATAATAATAATAAATAAAAATAAATATTTTTAAGTTATGTTTTATATATGCCCAGGATGGACTGTGCACTACTTCTACAGTGAAAAATGGAGTCTGTGGTTGCTGACAGTCGTTGCCAGGCAGGCCTGTGTCGGCTCAATATGACTTCATGTATAAGCGTATAAGGCACAGGGTCATCTTTTGAAGAAAATCAAGGCTTTTGGGTGCGCCTTATAAACCAGAAAATACAGTAACTTAAAAACTGAAATGTACGCAAGAAAATAAAGGTTTGTCAATAAAATTCAGTGATTGTACGCCACAATGGGAATCGTTTCCGTGACATGACAATAGTATCTTGACAGCTTTGACGCACGTTTACAAGTTATGTAATTTAACCACGCCGACGACGTCTGCAAAGTCAAAATACAATGGAAGCGGCTGTCAAACTTGATTCCAATGATCAGCTCGTGCAATCGCGATCATTCGAATCAGGAAAATGTTGGAGGGATAAAATATGGAGAACATGTAGGATGAGTGTCCCTTTGGCTTGGCTTTCCTTACCCTGAATGACATTTCAATATTCTCGCCACCCCAAATTTCCATCTGCTCATCGTAGCTTCCAATCTGGTAGAAATATTCTTTGGAAATGGAGAAAAGCCCGCCGGCAAAAGTGGGTGTCCTGCAAATAAAGATTTGAATGAAGGGGAAAAAAAAAATTTCCGCAAAAAGTCCATGTGGCACGGACGCTGAGCTTACTTAATTGGGTACGTTTCGTCTTTCCTTCTATTTTTCTCATGATTCGGAAGACTCTCCCATCCAAAGGACAAGCCCCAGTCAAAGTTGCCCCGGTTGTGGTTCTGGCCGGACGGGGATGGCTTCATGAACTCAAAGGTGTTGAGGTCAATGGTGGATATGTCAGGACTGACAACGGCCGTGGAGTTCTCCGCAATCCTGGCAAGCAGCGGCTCCAGCCAGCCGTTAAAGCATTCGCCTGTGAGCAAAAGAAACCGATTCACACCCGGACACTTCACGACAGTCACCGGCATGTTTTGACACACAATGTGTCGACCAACGAGAATGCCTGAGCCAAAATGTGGATGTTTTAGCACCTTTCAAAAAAAAGTAGCTCAATAACTGGAGATAATTAGGCGGAAAACTGATCTCAATAACTCGAGATAATTAGGCGAAAAAAATATTCGGACATCAAAATACTGCACGAAATTGTTGGTTGAGCTGTGATATACAGTGATACCTTGTCTTATGAACTTAATTGGTTCCCAGACAGAGTGTGTAAGACCAAAAGTGTGTATCCCAAAAATTAATTTCCCATAGGAAACCATTAAAATGAGAATAATCCGTTCACAGGTCCCCATAAAACATTTTTTTTTACTAAATAAGCCTTAAAACTACACAAAATATACCTTATTTTATGTATAATGAATGTGCTATAGTATTATAATTAAAGAAATGAACTGTACTGTATGATAAAGTTGTTTTATTTACCTTTGTGATGGTCGTTGATGGCTTGATGGAATGGAGTGGCCGCTTTCATCATCATTAAAAACTTGATGAGGAACGTAACCTTCTTCTTACACTACCTTGTGCGGATTGTTTGTGGAGCCTGATTGATGGGATATTTTCACCTTGCAGTCCACACTCTGCCTTTGAACTATCAAATTGAAGCTCTCTCACTGTCGTCTGCCTGTCTCTTTAATGTTTAAACCACCCTCCTTCACTGCTGCGTTCTTGACCAATCACGTGGCTTTAACCGAAGACTGGGGGCGGGGAATAGAGGACAAAAACAGTCTGCTGCCGTTTTGTTAGAAGAACGGCTCGTTCGCGAAAATTAAAAATAAAGTCTCAAAAGAAAGGTGTGGACTCACAATGGGCATCCAGAAAAGTGAGGGTGTCACCGATGGCCACGGACGCGCCCAGTAACCGAGCAGTAATCAGGCCTTTCCTCTCTACTTGCCGGACGACCCGGACGATACTGAGAGCTTTCAGATACTTGTCCAATTCGTCCTTTAGCACATCTGTAAGTATCAAAAAAAAAAAAGTTAGAAATGACACTGTGAATTGAGTTTACCTTTTTTTTCTTCAAGGACAACCGACACCTCCGGAAATGTTGTGTCCATAATTTGGAAAAATCACTTGAAATGACTTCTTCTGAGCGCATTTTACAAAGATTCCACTGCATATAGCTATATTTTACGTTTTAAAACTCGCGCTGAATATTCAGGAAGTCTTGTTTTCGAGTTGATGACGATCCCCTAAGTGACATCACGGAGGGAATGCCCCTGACTGAGAAAGTGACAAATGCATTTTGGGTACCTTTTTTTTCTCGGAAAACACTGTGTTGATCGCGAAATTAGAAGGAAAAGTACATAAATAACGCGATGGTGAATCGTTGCGTGTCGCAGCCAATTGCGGTAACACACAAAGAATGTACAAGTTTACACAAATTCCCAGAACTATTTGAATCATATTCATAACTGGATGAGTAACAAGAAAGCATCTTCTCCGAATCTGAACTCTCTGAAGCCATTGTTTTGATTCTGGAGCAAGGCAGTTTGTGAAGGAGTATCCTGGTGTGACGTCACAAAAAAGGGGGCGGGACTTTCTGAATCTGCCCTGTTTCGAGCTCATTTTGTTTGGGGACACTTTAAGTCATTTTTATTGGTGTGTTGCATTTGACTACAAATATCAGCCTGCGTGTTTTGGATATTTTAGATGCTATAAAACGTTTTTCTGATGTCAGTTAAGAAAAAAAAAAAAAAAATGGGGTCGTTTGTCCTTGAAAACATCTAGTTAATCTCAACACAAAAGGCGTCGAGATTGTCTAGGTGATAAGACTCACCGTTGACATGCATGACTCAACCAGAATAAAAGGAAAGCTAGCTTTGCTGCTAATCCTCAATATGGTGAGCTATTCGGTCAAACCTGTGTGGCTGCTTCGTATCCGGCCACCACCTATGGGTCCGGCTTCCCTTCCACTAACTGAATCTAAAAGTCTCCAAAAACGCACTGAACTCTCCCATTTTAGGATTCTGTTACTTCCCACCATTTGGGCCTCGTTCCCCCCCCCCCCTCAAAGAGCCATTTTGAAGCTCTTTTCACTTCCTATAGTTACAATAGAGGAAAAAGAGCTTGCTCCCCTGTGCACCGCATGAAATCAAACCCCGATTTACCGTCAACGCTGGCGTCGTCCACCAGGATAATCTCCTTGAGGAGAATGGCGGGGGACGTATGCAGGACGCTGTACACCGTCCTGAGCAAGGTGCTCCAGGCTTCATTGTGAAAAACGATTATCACGCTGGTGGTTGGTAAGCGAGGGCATCGCTTGAAAGGTTGCTCGATACATCTGCAAAGAGAAGCACAAAGATCTATCTGTCCCGAGCATCCCCTCCCCCCGCCGCACCCCCCCGGAAGGCTTCCTCTGTGGTGTGTTTTGATTACTACTGTGACACTCCCTGTGTGGTGACATTTTATTATTTTTATTTTCTTGGTGAAGAAACTGTTTGATTCACTGACAATGACATGATTGGTTGTTGTGTACGTTACGCGTACTGTGATAGCATGCGGGCTAAATTGGGGGGGTCATTCTCCAAATTGAAGTAATTTTTGAGTGAGCAGGCCTACCACGGTTTCTATGGGTAGGCATGCTGAAGCGAAGTCTCCTTGAAAGCAATCAGCTCTGTGGTTTTGTCTGACTCCACTTACAAAAAAAAAATGCAATGGATTTGCTGGTGTGAAGACTTGTCTTGTACAGTGATACCTTGGCCTACAAACTTAATTGGTTCCCAGAGTGTGTAAGGCAAAAAGTGTGTATCCCAAAAATTAATTTCCCATAGGAAACCATTAAAATGAGAATAATCCGTCCGCAGGTCCCCATAAAATATAATGTTCTACTTTCTAATTTTCTAAGCCTTAAAACTACACAAATGTATATGTATAATAAATGTGCTATGGTATTATAATTAAAGAAATAAACTGTACTAATTAATAATGAAGTCATTTTATTTACCTTTGTGATGGTCGTTGATGGCTGGATGGAATGGAGTGGCCGGTTTCATCAGCATTAAACACTTGATGAGGATCGTAACCTTCTTCTTTAACCATCTTGAGGAATGATCCCTTGTAGGTGCTTTCTATGCGATAATTTTACCTTGTTCCTCATCAATTGTGTGCTGTTTAGCTGGGTTGGTAGTGTTTTGCATCAGGTGTACAGACAGACACCTACACTGTCTGTAAGTAAAGAATCTGCTCAACATTAAGTGTACAGATGGCTTGTGCGGGTTATTTGTGGAGCCTGATTGATGGGATATTTTAACCTTGCAGTCTACACTCTGCCTTTGAACTATCAAAGTTGAAACGAGTCAAAATGTCACTGTTTTTTTATCCATTTTCTCATTCTCTCTCTGTCATCTACCTGTCTCTTTAATGTTTAACTGCCTCACTCTCTGTCCATCTCTCTGTCTGTAACCCTCACCACCACACTGCTGCGTTCTTGACCAATCACATGGCTTTAACCGAAGACTGGGGGTGGGGAATAGAGGACAATAACAGTCGGCTGCCATTTTGTTGTTAGGAGAACGGGCTCTTTCGCGAACGACACATCACTCATTGTGGCAGCTCGGTGTGTATCCCGAAAAATAGTTTGTATGCCAAAGTAAAATTTTCATAAATTTAACGTTCGTAAACGGAAAAGTTTGTAAGCCAAGGTGTTCGTAAACCGAGGTATCACTGTACAAGGCAGTGGGGAACATATTTTTCATACTTTTAATAATTTAGCAACAATGTGGTTGGTTATGTCCTATTCAAAACTAGTATTCGTTAAGCGTTTAGAACTTTGTCATACTCCGGTTGAATTTTATTATTTTACGACTACTATCATTTCATTTATACATAAATCGGCGCAGCGCAATAAGTAGGCGCGACTGAGCAATTATTTGGGAAAGGAGTGAGCGCAACTTGGTTGGCACGAACTATGTCGACTCCATATGGAGTTTAAGATCAAGTCAAACATGAGATCTTTTGTTCTGAACAGGATGAAGAGAGCGCAAGCAAACATACTCTGGCGGTCTCGTGTCGGCGCCAAGGTCTCGGCTCAGGGAGATGCGATCGCTGGCATATAGATTGAAGCAGTGCTTCTGCTCGCCTGTCTCTTTTTCCTTTTGTTCTGCGGGGCTCAAAGAGTCCGTCCGGAAGGGTTTGCCGCCAGCGCCGGGTGCCAGAGGGTTCTGAGGAGGCCTCTCCAAAGCCGGTTTGAGCTCGGCGGCTGTATAGTGACCCGGCAAGCAGGATGCGTCGTCTGCGCTGTGTTTTAGCCGTACGGGAGCTTTGATTTGAAACTTGGGTATGGCGTCCCTGAAGTTATTCACCGCTCCCATCACCATCCCCAGCATGGTATCCTGCTTTTCTTTGATCTCCTTTAGCCACGGGTCTTCCCGTTGACTTCGGCTTTCCACTTCCCATTGTATCAAGAAGACAAACGTGACAAAGACCAGCGCCGCTACGACCAGTTTCAGAGGATGCAGTCGTCGTCGGAATACTCGACGCAGTGTTGTCATTCTTCTTGGATGGAGACCCAGGCTGCTTTTAAACTGCAGTCCCAACTGTAACGTGTCGATAGAGAACAAGTATCAAAATTCAGGGCCACTTTTAAAGGACAACCGACGCCGCCGGACAAGTTGTGTCCATAATTTGTAAAATCGCTTCAAATGACTTCTACTGAGCGTATTTTACAAAGATTCCACCGCATATAGCTATATTTTACCTTTTAAGACTCGTGCTGAATATTCCGGAAGTCTTGTTTTTGAGTTGGTGACGAGTCCTCACGTCACGTCACTGAAGGAACGCCCCTGACCGAGAAAGGACATACTGTCGCAGTCCTTTCATCACCTCAATGCATTATGCGGTACTTTGTTTGTTCTGAAAACTTCGTGTTGATGGCGAAATTAGAAGGAAAACATAAATAATGCGATGGTGAATGCTTGTGTGTAGCACCGAGCATCTATTTGATATTCGCTGACAAAAATTGTAAGGAATTAATCAGCCCGTTTCCACAGAGCTTTGTTGCCATCTTCTGCCTCTTTTGGGTGCTAAATCCCCCCCCCCCCCCCCCCCCCCCACAGATACCGCAAAATGACATGGAATAAATTATTTAATGGATTGCAAACATGTATGCTTTCCTCTTCAGAACTATTTGAATCGTATTCATAACTGGAGGAGTAACAAGAAAGCATACTCTCTGAATCTGAAGCCATTGTTTTGATTCTCCAGCAAGGCAAGACGTCTTGGTGTGACACCACGAACAAGGGGGCGGGACCTTCTGAAACTGGCCACTTCCGGGTTCAATTTGAAGTAGTTTTTAGACACTTTAAGTCATTTTTATTTGTGCTTTGCATTTGACTAAAAATATCATCCTGCATGTCTTGGGTATGTGGGTATTTTAGATGCTATAAAACGTTTTTCTGATGTCAGTTAGGAAACAAAAAAGGGATGTCGGTTGTCCTTTAAGGTTCTACATCTCGATGAAGTGCCGTTAATATCCTTGAGTTCTTCCTCTTTTCCTTTCGGCTTTTCCCTTCAAGGGGTCACCACAGCTAATCAGCGAACCAGTGTCCTCCATCTTTAGAGGTTTGATTCGCACGATGGGGGTCAGGGCTTTCAGCTGCTCTGCCCCCAAACTCTGGAACTCACTTCCTCCCAACATTCGTAACATCGATTCTCTTCCCACCTTCAAATCCCATCTCAAAACCCAACTATTTAAAATCGCCTTTTCTGTGTAGCTCTCTCTCTTGCTTCTATTTATAATATTATTTTATTTATCGTATTTTATTTGTGATTGTATTTTATTTATTATAGTACCTGTGCTTGTCTGTGACTGTAAAGTGTCCTGGAGAGCTTTGAAAGGCGCTTAAAATGTAATGTATTATAATTATAGATGTCTCAAAAACATTATGGTAATCGTGGCTTTGGTTTTCGACACAACACAGATAAAGTTGACCTCGTACAGTTGAACGTTCAACTCGTTCGATAAAAAAAAACAAGTCGTTTAGCGGTGAAATTAATTCCACTCTCCCATTATCCGAACCTCTTATTCATCGAGGACTAAATTATTTTGTGAAATTGTTACTAAACTGTAAATCACACAAAGGAGGATTCCGTTAGAAGAGGAGAAATCACAAGAACTTACCATGAGTCAGGGAGACAGACGTGCTCGCAAAAAAAGCTCCCAAATGGACACCAACAAAAGGATCGAATTCATTTCTTCTTCCGACCGGCTTACGCGTCGCTGCCGACACCGACGCAAAAGAGAAGCTGGTTGTTGGTCCGTTAAGGGAAAAAAAGAGAGGAAATAAAACTAAAAGATTTGTGCGTGGCAAAACTTCCGTCTCGTTGGATCCAGGTGCGCCGCTCTCAGGTAGAGGGTGGGAACTTCGTCGTGCGCATGCGCAGTATCGAAACTTGCGTGTCAAACTCCATGGCTGCAATAAAAGGAGGGCGGGGAAAAGACAAGAAATATGAAATAAGACTTTAAAAATTACAAGTTGTATTAGCACACGCAGTCGCTTTTTCATCAAGTTTAAAGTCTCGGTTTCTAAAGCCAGGCGTGTGTTATTTATTGTGCAGACGCTCGCGTTAAACGATTCAATGAAGGATGATGCCGGTGGCGTTTGTTCAAGAGCTCCACTCATCCGGTTGCTGGGATACAAACAGCGTAGGAACGCATTTAATTTCCACACCGTGAAAATGTCGCGAAAGTTAAACAAATAATGACAAAAAAAGTGAAAACCATGATGCAATTTGTTGTTTAAATCGTGACACTTACCATACGACGGATCGAAAAATCGCCCAGCTGTTTGCTTCAGTGGGGACGACGAGGAGTTCGATGTCAAAAGAGGAGCAGCGACGTGGATCACACAAGTTGAGGGGAAAACTGCCCCCACGACACAACTGTGGAGTGTGTCTGCCTTCAACTGGGCTGGATCTCACACTGCAAGCATCCATGGTTTGGTTCGGTACAAATACAGTGAAACCTCAACTTACAAAAACCTTATTTTACAAACTTTTCGTCCTACAAACGTCAAATTCATGAAAATTAAACCTTATAATAAGCACTATTTTCACAATACACACCCACTACGGCTGGCAGAGTGATCTTCGGCGGAAGCACACGACCGAACAGCACCAGAGGTTAAGTTACCAACAGTCCATATAGAAGGTAAATCTCCTTCCATAAGCCATCAACGACCATCAAAAAGGTAAATAAAACTTTATTTTACAGCAGTTTATAACTTTAATTACAGTCCTCATGTAATGCGCCTCTCTTTCCAAACAGCAATTCCCTTTTGGACCTTCGACCTCCAACACCATTCCATCAAGCCATAAATGACCATCACAAATGTAAATAAAGTGACTTTATGATACAATGCAGTGTATTTCTTTCATTACAATACAATAGCGCATTTATTATACATAGAATAAGGTATGTTGTGTGGTTTTAAGGCTTATTTAGTTGAAAAGTATATTTTATGGAAACCCGGGAACGGATTATTCCCATTTTAATGGTTTCCTATGGGAAATGTTTTTTTGAGATACACACTTTTCACCTTACACACTCTGTCTGGGAACCAATTAAGTTCGTAAGTTGAGGTCTCACTGTACTTGAAAGGCTTGAAGGACAGTCTGAAAAATATGACACATAAATAAAACTATACAAAAATGATTTTTATTTGTGTTTTAGACATAAGCTTTTCATTGTAAAAAATATTAAAGCAAGTCTTAAATCAACTTATTGACAAAAGAAAACTTTTAATATTCGTCTGTATGACGACAGGATGAAGTGGTTATAAAAAGTCTACACACCCCTGTTGCATTGCCATGTTTTTTTTTGTAATGCAAAAACAACGGAAACAAAATAAATCATTTTGAAACATGTTCCATCAGCAATGAAACTTAACGTGGACAGTTTATTTATTTTTGTAAAGATTCCCAACTCAAAACATTAATCATGAAAATAACCCCAAACCGACAGTGAAGTTTGGCTGATTCTAGCATCACATTTTTGAGCTGTTTTTCTTCAGCCTTAGAAGAGTTGCAGGGAATTGGGGACAATTTAAAATGGCGGTCAGTGAAATCGTAAAAGCCTTCAGGCTTCTGCGTGACAGCAAAAGAAAAATGCTAAGAAAAGCCAAATGGAACATATGACTTACTCACTTAATTACTCATTGAGTTGCAGTGATACCTTTGGCTTACGAACTTAATTGGTTCCCAGACAGAGTGTGTAAGGTGAAAAGTGTGTATCCCAAAAATTAATTTCCCCTAGGAAACCATCAAAATGAGAATAATCCGTTCCCAGGTCCCCATAAAACATAATTTTCTACTTTTTTATTTTCTAAATTTAATTTTCTAAGCCTTAAAACTACACAAAATATACCTTATTTTATGTATAATAAATGCGCTATGGTATTATAATGAAAGAAATAAACTGTACTATATAATAAAGTCATTTTATTTACCTTTGTGATGGTCGTTGATGGCTTGATGGAATGGAGTGGCCGGTTTCATCAGCATTAAACACTTGAGGATGTCTCGTTTGCGAACGACACATCACTCATTGAGGCAGCTCCGTGTACGACAAAAGTTCGTATGCCTAGGTAAGATTTTCATAAATGTAACGTTTGTAAACTGAAAAGTGCGTAAGCCAAGGGGTTTGTAAACCGAGGTATCACTGTACTTTATTTGGTGTAAATCGAATGCCCTTCAAAGAACCACTGAGTTTTTTTACATTAAAGGTTAACAAAGTGCGTTACCTTTTTGTTTTTTTTTTTTATGCCACGTAACCAGGCATTTGAACAGGGGTGTGTAGACTTTCAACTCATTCACTGCCAGACATGTGCAAAAATGTCTCCACTCTCATGCCAGGGTTTTTGTCATTTTCACTTAAATTCCAGGACCCTCAGAATATTGAGTTTTAGGACTACATAAACATTCAACGCAGTGTAAGAAACCTTAGACTATCTTCATTCATCAAAAAAAAAAGTTATTCCTAAGTTATATGGGTCTGGAGTTATCTGAGCTTGAAATGGGGGCGTTTGTACAAAATAGAATACAATACATTTCTTTAACAACAGCTGAAGCTGTAACAAAGCGCTAACATAGACGTAGACTCGTGGAAGATAAAAACATTGCCAGACATGGCCAGCGCTTTATCGGCACCCAAACATGAAAAAAACAACAACAACAAATTCGTGAATGGCGCTCTCCGTCATATTTTCAATTCCCGAATAAATTTGTGAATGGCAGTGAATGAGTTAAACATGTCTGAAATGAGTCCATCATTCAACAGCCGGTTGAGATTTTAAGGCCTTAAGGCAGCACGAGCTTTGTCCAAAATGTCCTTTCTCATTTTCGGATAGTTTGGATGAGCAGCGAGAACCTGTGGATGAAGCAAAGCAATTTATGATTCCCAAATTATGGGATGTTTTCCAACTGGAAGCAACCTGAGACACCTCACCTTGTGGCAAACATCAATGGCGTCAAAATGGCGCTTGGCTTTTAAATAGTTGAAGGCAAGCTTGTATCCTAAGATGGAGAATATTTGAAATGTGCTTTGAAATACGCTCTTCATTCAAATGTATCTTCATAAGTGATTATGATGAGCATACCAATAGATGGGTTGGACTGATTTCCATATTTCCAAGCCAGTTCATAGTTGAATGCTGCATCTCGGAATGCCTGCTCTTTCTCCATGATAAAACCTCGATACTCATAAGCTTTACAACATGACTGCAAAGAAAATCCAGAGTTTGAAGGACAACCGACACCTCCGGACAAGTTGCGTCCAAAGTTTGTAAAATCACTTCAAATGACTTCTACTGAGCGTATTTTACAAAGATTCCACGGCATATAGCTATATTTTACGTTATAAGACTCGCGCTGAATATTCAGGAAGTCTTGTTTTTGAGTTGGTGACGATTCCTGACGTGACGTCACGTCAGGAACGCCCCCTGACCGAGAAAGCGACACACAATGCCTTTTGAGTACTTTGTTTGGTCTGAAAACATCGTGTTGATCCGTGTTGATGGCGAAATAAAAAGGAAAACACATAAATAACGCCATGGTGAATCGTTGTGTGTTGCACCAAGACTACTATTTGATACTAGTTGACACAAATTCGCAGCAAACAAATCAGCCCATTTCCAACAGAGCTTGGGCGCCATCTTGTGCATTTTCTGGGCACTACATTGCGAGTCCAGACGGCTCGAATTGATACGGAAGGACTTCTTTAATCGATTGCAAACATTTATGCTTTCCTCTTCAGAACTATTTAAATCATATTCATAACTGGATGAGTAAGAAGAAAGCATCTTCTCTGTATCTGAACTCTATGAAGCCATTGTTTTGATTCCGGAGCAAGGCAGTTTGTGAAGGAGTATCCTGGCGTGACGTCACAAACAAGGGGGCGGGACTTTCTCAATATCCCCAGTTCCAAGCTCATTTTATGGCAGTTTTGGGACACTAACTCATTTTTATTGGTGTTTTGCATTTGACTAAAAATATCAGCCGGAATGTTTTGGGTATTTTAGATGCTATAAAATGTTTTTCTGATGTCAGTTAGGAAACCAAAAAAATGGTGTCGGTTGTCCTTTAAGTGTTTATAATATACAGCGACATTAAGAAAAAAAAAATACATTACGACAGACCTTGTTATGATTAAGGCATCTCTTCAGGAGGTCATCTGCCAAGTCGTACTTCCCCGAATGGATGTAAATGTCCGCCAGGAGCAGCCAGCTCTTCTCAAACTCGTCGGCGTCAACGATATTCCACGTCATCTTTGCGATGCGTTTCAGTTGGTTCCTGGCTCGGGGAGTTTGTTTTAGCATCATGTATGCCGTTGCCATGGCTAACAGCGCTGGCACGTGGTCTTTCTAAATGCGCACAAAAAACATCCTGGTCAAATAGGACGAAGGCAGGAAAACAGGCTCCTCCCTTTTTTTGTCTGTTTCACGATAATGTCATCTACAAAAGCAATAAAATACAGCGATACCTCAGCTTCCGAACTTAATTGGTTCCCAGAAAAGGCGAAAAGTTCGTCTGCCAAACATGTATTTCCCATAAGAAACCATTAAAAATGAGAATAATCCGTTCCCAGGTCGCCATAAAACAGGGGTGTCAAAGTCATTTTTTTGCCGCGGGCCACATTGTAATTATGGTTTCCTTTCGAGGGCCGTTATGAATTTGGGGAACCCATTAGAATGTTTAAATCCCTTCAAATATTACATATAGAGCACACAGCAAATTAATGAATAACTCGTTTTCAAATCTGAAGTCAAGAATAATGACTTTTATTGTGGTTGACATCCAAAAATATGAAATTTTGGCTCAGATTTTAGCAATCATCATGGAATTTAACAAGTTTGATTTGCTTTCGCGGGCCGAAAAAAAATGATGTGGCGGGCCAGATTTGGCCCGCGGGCCTTGACTTTGACACCTGTGCCATAAAACATAATTTTCTACTAAATAAGCCTTAAAACTACACAAAATAGACCTTATTTTATGTATAATAAATGTGCTATTGCATTGTAATTCAAGAAATAAACTGTACAGTATAATAAAGCCCTCGAAAACTAGTTCATATCCCAAGATTATATTCTCGCGGATTTAATGTTCGTAAAGCGAAAGGTTCGTGAGCTAAAGCGTTCGTAAACTGAGGTATCGCTGTATTACAAAGGAATGTCTAAAATCTTAGTGGAATGGGTGATATGGGAAGGTGACCTGCTGTTTATTCCTTAAAACGGGGAAGGATGACGTCACTTGACGGATTATACTAATCCCTCGTTTTTTCACATATAATGAGGACCAGAATAACCTGCGAAAAACAAAAATCAGCAAAGTAGGATAGCAAGGGATGACTGTACTCACTTCGTTAGTTGCAAACTCTGTGAAAACACCAAGAGCTTTCTCAATATTGGCTTTTGTTTTCGTAGTTAGTAAACAGTAGTTCTCCAGGATCCGAAGCTGTACATGTCCACCAGACGTTTGCGGCTTGATCTCCTTGACAAGCCTTTCAGCTGTTCTCACTGCAACCTGCTCTGTCTCTTGCTTCTCTGTCGAGTTCCTGTTTCAGATCGGTCGACAGATATCGGCAATTTTTTAGTTTGTGAGTTACATCGGAAGCGTGTATCTGTATCGTGCCATTGACGCAACTCAGTTCACGAGCAGCGATTTGTCAGATAGAATTAGAAACTCTTCTTAAAAGAACTTCTCAGCTCTTAATTGTCACTCAAGGTTGTTTAGTTTACTGTTAAACTAAACATGTAATATAATTTATAACGTGATAATACTTTCAAGGAGTTGTTTTAAAAACCCGCCAGGATGCTAGCTTGGCCAATGCTAACACATAATGGCAGATAGATTTGTGTCTATGTAGTGATGTGAAAAAGCAAAATGTGCCTTCAATTAAACAATAATAGATTGATACCTTGGCTTACGAACTTAATTGGTTCCCAGACAGTGTGTAAGGTGAAAAGTGTGTATCCCAAAAAATAATTTCCCATAGGAAACCATTAAAATGAGAATAATCCGTTCCCAGGCCCCCATAAAACATAATTTTCTACTTTCTAATTTTCTAAGGCTTAAAACTACACACCACTGTTTCCACTCACCCAACTTCACCATCTAAATTCTCAAATACTTCTCCTCCCATTGTGTCACTGTCAGGATTTAGGTAGATTTCGATCATGTTATAAATTGCATTTTGACCCCAATCATTATCTTTCCGTGCTTGGTTGAAGTGGCGGAGAGCAGCGTTAGATTCCCCCGTGTACCTGAGGAACAGATGAGTACAAATTTAGTTCACTGATGCGCAAATCACACAACGCAAAATTTCGGGCCAAATCAAACTCACCAAAGATAAAGTCCTTTGCAGTAGTTAAAACCGGGATCGAACTTAGCCCGAGAAGAATGTTTTTCCGCTCGATCAAAACATTTGGGGACATCTTCCAACTTTCCCGCTCTCCTCAGCAAGTCAATGAGACGTGAGAGTGTTGGGTAGTTGTCTACCAAGTCCAAACAATAAATCAAGAAATAAATACATAAATAAATAAAATAGATGGATGGATGGATAGACAGATAGACAGACAGATAGAAATACAAATGGATAGATAGACAATAAAATAGATAGACAGAGACAGACAGATAGACAATAAAATAGATTGACAGACAGACAGGCAATAAAATAGATACAGAGAGACAGACAATAAAATAGATAGGCAGACAGACAGACGGACATACAGATAGACAATAAAATAAACAGACAGACAGACAATGAAATAGATGGACAGACACCCAGATAATAAAATAGACAGACAGACATATAGACAATGAAATAGATGGACAGACAGACAGATAATAAAATAGACAGACAGACAGACAGATGGACAATAAAATACATAAACAGACAGACAGATAGACAATAGATAGATAGACAGACAGACAATAAAATAGATACAGACAGACAGGCAGACAATAAAATAGATAGACAGACAGATGGACATTAAAATAGATAGACAGATAGACAGACAATAAAATAGATGGACAGATAGACAGACAACAAAATAGATAAACAGAGACAATAAAATAGATAGACAGACAGCCAGACAGACAATAAAATAGACAGACAGTCAAGACAGACAGACAGAGAGAGAGACAGACAGACAGATAGCGCTGGTCTGATCTCTGGCACGAGGCGGCATTTCCCTTTTATACAGCCGCCCCCATTTCAAGCTCAGATAACTCTAGAGCCATATAACTTAGGAATTAAATCTTTTTTCTCTGATGAAATAAGACAGTCTAAGGTTTCTTATGCTGAATTGAATGTTTATGTAGTCCTAAAACTCAATATTCTGTGGGTCCGGGAATTTGAGTGAAGATGACAAAAACCCTGGCACTGGAGTGGACACATTTTTGCACACCGTCTGGCAGTGAATCGGTTGTTTGTTTATGTCGTATGTGCCTTGTGATTGACTGCCAAATATGACAACCTGGCATCATGCAACATTTTCATGTGAAGGATCACAAAGCCAATGATGATCATCATTGCCAAAATGATTGTGAGTTTTTACACCTGGCTTGCGCTCCAGAAGTTGCTGATAACGGAAGACGGCCTGCTCGTAGTCTTGTCTCCTGAACATCAGGTCAGCCATCATCTAAACACATACACGTCGTTGTGATGTATTCCAAATCGGCCCAAGTAAGCATTGAAAAACCAAACGCACCAGAGTTGCATCTTCATTAAACTGGTCGCTCTTCAAGATGACGTTGCATTGTTCCTGACACGAATCGAGCTCATCGATGGTGAGGAACATTTGGGCTAACTCCAGCATCACCTATAAATGGCGAGAAAAAAAAAAAAAGAACCACCCAATACCGCTTTAGCGTTAGTACGGAGAAGGATCACATTTGAGCACAGCTGCGGCAGGGAGGACATAGGGCGTTTTGATTCAGCGGTAACAGACCTTGTGATCCGTTTCGCAGTAAACAAGAGCTTCTTTGTAGAACTTGATAGCTCTCTCATAGCCCCTCTGACTCGTGTAGTGCTGAGCGATCTCAGAGCAGATCTTGGCGGCGAGCTGCTTCTGCATGGGGACGGCGTCAGGCTCTTCCAGTTCCACCCGCTTTAACACTTTGGCCTGTACCTCCCGGGCCTAGCAACGGTACCATTTATAAAATGTCAACAACTTTAATCCATTTCAAGCATCCTTAAAGGACACCTGACAGCATTTTTTGGTTTCCTAACTGACATCAGAAAAACGTTTTATAGCATCTAAAATACCCAAAACACGCAGACATATATTTTTAGTCAAATGCAAAACACCAATAAAAATGACTTAAAGTGTCCTAAAACTGCCACAAAATGAGCTTGGAACGGGCGAGATTCAGAAAGTCCCGCCCCCTTTTTCGTGACATCACACCAGTATACTCCTTCACAAACTGCCTTGCTCCAGAATCAAAACAATGGCTTCAGAGAGTTCAGATTCGGAGAAGATGCTTTGTTGTTACTCATGCAGTCATTAATATGATTCAAATAGTTCTGAAGAGGAAAGCATAAATGTTTGCAATCGATTAAAGAAGTCCTTCCGTATCAATTCAACCGTCTGGACTCCAATGTAGTGTCCATAAAATGCACAAGATGGCGCACAAGCTCTGTTGGAAATGACCTAATTTGTCCGCTGGGAATTTGTGTAAACTTACACCTTCTTTATGCGTGTTAGCGCAATTGGCTGCGACACACAACGATTCACCATTGCGCTGTTTCTGTCGTTTTCCTTCTAATTTTCGCCATCAACACAGTGTTTTCAGACAAAAAAAAAGTACCCATAATGCATTGTGTCGCTTTATCGGTCAGGGGCGTTCCCTCCGTGACGTCACTTAGGGCATCGTCATCAACTTGAAAGCAAGACTTCCTGAATATTCAGTGCAGTAAACCGTAAAATATAGCTATATGCCGTGGAATCTTTGTAAAATACGCTCAGTAGAAGTCATTTGAAGTGATTTTACAAATTATGGACGCAATTCGGGCTTTAATGTAACGGTCATTGTTTTTTATATTGTATTTGAGATAGCGGCTCGATGTAAAATAGAAACTCTTATGTCTTCCATTGAATAACACCCCCTATCACTCCGAAATTCCAAACACTTACCCTTTGTAAGGTTGTTAAGGCTTCTTCTGTTTTGTCCACCTTATTTTGGACTTTTGCCAACAGCATGAGGTAACGGCAATTATCTGAGAGCGATGACAACTCACTCACTGTGTCGGGCGAGAAAACAGTTGTAAATGATATCAAACGTTAGCGCCATCAACATTCAGGGACGGCCGTTATTACAGTGGCTCGCTTGCGTTATTAGCTCACAGGTTATGGATATTGATCCACCAAAGAGTTTAAAAAACTGTTGTGAACGTCTATGAATTGATAATCAAATTTTGTTAGTCACCCTGACAAATGCATAATAAAAAAAAATACACTTAATTTGAAATAAAAGTGACAAATCAAACTGTGAGTGTTTTAGTTATATAGCTATCTAAGTGGTGTATTAGCTAACTAAATATCTATCTTTTAGTTATATATCTAAGTGGCTGGCTATCTAGCTAGCTATCTGTTGGCTATCTATTTGCTATCTACTAGCTGGCTTGATAGCTTTCTATCTGTGTATTTAATAGTGACATTCGGTGTATTAGCTAACTAACTATCTAGCTAGCTATTAGCTATATAACTATCGAGGTGGCTGGCTATCTAGCTAGCTATTTGTTGGCTATCTATTAGCTATCTACTAGCTGGTTAGCTAGCTTTCTATCTATTTACTTCCGGGTTGAGTGAACCCTGGCGCGTGTGGCTGCCACTACTCACCCACAGAAAAGCTATCCAGTGACTGTAAAGTGACCTTGAGAGTTTTGAAAGGCACTTAGAAATTAAATGGATTCTTCTTCTTATCTTATTATTATTATTATTATTATTATTATTATAACATGACAAGACGAAACAAACCTGACTGGGTGAAACAAACAATCACCTGACACTGCATGGTCATACCGGGAGTCCTTTTAACTGCCACTGATTAAACCTGTGCAGCTGCAGGCGGGGCCCTTACAGTGCCACCCCGTTGGTCGCAAACCGAAACGCGACATGGTTTGAGCCGCAAAAATGCATCATGCACCTGGTTCGCGGGAGAGAGAGTCATGGAGGAGTTTCTCGCAGCGCTCGTATTGCTTCATCTTCATCAGCAGCTCAGCTAGGTCATAGCGCAGGAAGTTCTGTTGCTCAGACTTCAGCGCCCTTTCATAATAATGTATTGCCTGTGTAACAAGAAACTTTGGGTCAATACCGACATTTGTCCGAGAGTCAATCATGCGTATCCCTGCAAATGAGTTCCAAACCTTGGCGTAATAGTGAGTCTTGACCAGAGCTTTTCCAAACTTGCTGGCAAGGGCACCATCTTTGGGGGTTTTCTCCAAAGCGTGCTCATAGACTTCAATGGCCTTTTCTGGCTGAGGAAAAACATGGTAAAAGGTGACTGGTAGGCCAGTACGCATGGTTTAACATTTTAAACTGGAGTTATAAATGTCTGCAAATTTGATATCTCTTATTGACATAGACGGTATAAAAAGGGGCAGTAATTTATTCATGTAACTGGAATTCCATACAGAGATAGAGTGTCAAACTAGCCTTACACAGAATTTAGGACTTGGGAAACTCCTTTAACTACGTTTTACTAATGTATCACTTAAATTTGCATATACAGTAAAGTCTCATTATATCGATATTCAAGGGAGTCCGAAAAAATATCGATGTAACCGGGACTATCGATATATCCGACCCTGTTTGCATGTAATTTTCTCCGTGCATGCATAGAAATAGTATCGATATAACCGGGACTATCGATATATCCAATATCGATATAACGAGACTTTACTGTACTCTCAATAAATAGCTTGGCAGAGGGCTGCAGAATTCAGGCGTCTGTCATGAATGGCTACGTTTCCTGCCGGCAGTAAAGATAATCTTTCTGGGTCCGAGCCTTCGTCCACAGTGTCCGATCGAACATCTGACACATTCTGAAAGAAAGTCATTAATTGCTTCTGCAAACTTACCTCTAAAATGTACATGTAAGCATCCCCTAATAAGATGTAGGTTTGAGGACCGGGTACTTTTTCCACCATTTCCCTGTAGAACAGACCAAGACGTGGGGAAAACATTGGCAGAGGTCTGACTAGGGCTTTATCGGCACCCCCCGCAAGAAAAACCAAAATCCGAACACGTCATGCTTTTCAATTCCCGAATAAATTCGCGAATGACAGTGAATGAGTTAATGACGCAAAGATCTGATTGGCTTCCGCTCACCTGTAGCAGCTCACATACAGACGCGTGTCCTTTTTGTGGTTTAGGTAAATGTCTGCCATTTTCTCCTTGGCTTGGATGTAGTAGAGCTGATCGGGTGTAATGTTTCGGAGCATGCTCAGGGCCAACTCGGTGTCACCTCGAAGCAAAGCCAGGTCTGCGTTGGCAATGGTGACACGGAGCTCTTCGCTCGTTCCCGAGAATTCGTTGATGGCATCTTGCATGACCTTGGCTGCTTCATGCTGTGATGTTAATTTGGGATATGAGTCGACGCAAGGCAAGGTCCTGTTTATAAATCTGCATTCTTTATACCTGTTCTCCGTTGAGCCACAAGGCCTCGGCTAACTCCAAAAAGACAGACACAAAGTCTGCGGAAGTCAAGTCGAGCTTTCTGGTTTTGGATTTGGCTGATGAACCGGCCCGGCAGACGCCGGGAAGACTCATTGCCATTTGCAAAATCTGAATAGCCTCAGTCAGTTCACCCATTTTCTTCTTTGCTTGCGCTTTGATCAGGAGGTATAAGGGATGCTCTTGAATCTGAAATGGACAAGAATGGTAGCTCATGAAGGTCAATTATTATCTCCGTGTCTTATACAAGATATATACCATAGTACGGAACCTGAGTTTGTGGTAGGGAAGGTCAAGTCAATGTTTCCCATTGAAATGAATAGCACTTGGATTAATCCGTTCCAACCGCCGAGCGAAATTCCATGTGACGACAACGACAATGATCTCACCTCAAAGTTATGACTGAGGCAGACTTCAAGCGACTGGGAGCACAAAGTCACGCTGCCGCGCAGCAAATGGATCTGTGCCATGAGCAGATGAGAGTCCGTATGAGAAGGACATTGTTCCAGGCAGTGTTGGAGACTGCTCTGGGCGGCATCGACATCACCTGAATGGACACAGATCCATTGTTCGTGAAAAAGTCAGTTCTACCAATCAGCCATTTAAAAAACACAATACAGTGATACCTTGGCTTACAAATTTAATTGGTTCCCGGACAGAGTGTGTAAGGTGAAAAGTGTGTATCCTAAAAATTAATTTCCCATAGGAAACCATTAAAATGAGAATAATCCATTCTCCGGTCCCCATAAAACATAATTTTCTAATTTTCTAAGCCTGAAAACTACACAAAATATACCTTATTTTATGTATAATAAATCTGCTATGGTATTATAATTAAAGACATAAACTGTACTGTATAATAAAGTCGTTTTATTTAACTTTGTGATGGTCGTTGATGGCTTGATGAAATGGAGTGGCCGGTTTCATCAGCAGTAAACACTTGATGAGGAATGTAGCCTTCTTCTTTCACCATCTTGAGGAATTATCCTTGTAGGTGCTTTCTCTGTGATAATTTTACCTAGTTCCTCATCAATTGTGTTCTGTTCAGCTGGGTTGATAACTTTTTGCATCAGGTGTACAGATGGCTTGTACGGGTTATTTGTGGAACCTGATTGATGGGATATTTTAACCTTGCAGTCTACACTCTGCCATTGAACTATCAAAGTTGAAACGAGTCCAAATTTCACTGTTTTCTATCCATTTGCTCATTCTCTCTCTGTCGTCTGCCTGTCTTTTTAAGGTTCTTGACCAATCACGTGGCGTTAACCAAAGACTGGGGCCGGGGAATAGGGGACAAAAACAGTTGGCTGCCATTTTGTTGTTAGGAGAACGGGCTCGTTCGCGAACGACACATCGCTTATTGTGGCGCTCCGTGTGTATCCCAAATAAAAGTTTGTATGCCAAGGTAAAATTTTCATAAATTTAACATTCGTAAACCGAAAAGTTTGTTGGCCAAAGGGTTTGTAAACCGAGGTATCACTGTACTCACCTGACTGATATCTGACTTTAGCTTGCAGGAAGAGCCCTTGAAGGAGCCCGGGCACAATCTTGACCACCGTATCCAATAATGCAGCACAGTTTTTGAGCTGAGAGGCAGGGGACTGACCCTGAGTTGGAGGCTAAACCACATCAGATGAGAATAGAATTTGATAATCATCCAAAAAACACCTTTTCAAGGTAGAACATTCAAGACTAACGTTGTACCTTAGTGGGACATAGGGCGAGGTACTCCTTGACAATCTGTAAAAGGAAGTCAGGGTTCAACTTGTGAAAGTACTCAGCGCCCAAAGGTAGACCCTGGAGAGTCGAGAAGTGCGTTTCCACAGCGTCGTTCAGGAGTTTGGTCACCTCTTCTTGAGGGTTGCGCTTTTTGATTGCCACAAGTGCACGCAGAAATATGAGATCCTGTTTAGATAGGGGGAGAAAAAGTGTCAATATAGTAAAAACGTATTATATTTCGGTACAGTTAGCAGATGCTTCATGATAACAATTGGAGAAAAAAGAACATTTAAGAGAGCGCTTTTAATCAACGATACCCCTGATTTTCCAATGGATTGCTGAATTTCCGTGATAAATTCCAGTTGTTGGTCTGCATCTTCAAGACGGCCTTCTAGCAGCTGGCATTGAATTATACCTGAGCAGTAAAATTTCCGTTATCATGCAAGTAGGGGTGAGTTTTGTCATTTTGTAACAAACCTACAGTGGATTCAAACAGAAATTAATATAAATAACGAAATAAATAAACAAAATAGAAATAATTAAATAAAATATGTATTTTTAGATGTATCATTAGCTTGATTTGTTTTATATATGGATTATCGAAACGGATTAGCAGAGCGCCGATGCGTCTGTGGAACTGTCGCGGCTTGGAATTGAAACGGATTTACGTGGGACAGAAGATGTGAGACAATCTCTTTTCGTTAATTGATGCTACAGCTTCGTGTTAGCTTTCAACATTTCGCTTGTAGCAGACGTACACATTTCACCATGAAGTCCCTGATCCACTAATGAAAAGGACACTTTGATCCTCTCCTCTTTCATCTCGAACTGCTTCATACAACAAAGCGGGTGCAGGAAGTGCTTATTTGGTGTGTCCTTGAGAGTTTTGAAAGGCGCTTGGAAATGAAATGTATTACAGTAAAGTCTCGTTATATCGATATTCAAGGGAGTCCGAAAAAATATCGATATAACCGGGACTATCGATATATCCGACCCTGTTTGCATGTAATTTTCTCCGTGCGTGCATAGAAATAGTATCGATATAACCGGGACTATCGATATATCCGATATCGATATAACGAGACTTTACTGTATTATTATTCAGTTATGTTTTGTTGTTGTTTTGACTCCACGATGGCGGCGCAAAAGTGGCTGCCTTTACAGCAAGTCCTGTAATGTGTTTTTCTACTTCTTCCTTTCCTTTCTTTCATCACTTTGCTGCTGTGGAATGTAAATTTCTCCACTGCGAGACTAATAAAGGCTAATCCAATGCAATACAATCCAATCCTGTGACTGTAAAATGACCTTGAGAGTTTTGAAAGGCGCTTATGAATGAAATGTATTATTTTTTATTATTATCTATTTGCTATCTATCTATCTAGCTGGCTATCTAGCTAGCTATCTAAAAACTAACTAAAACGATTAGCTATCTATTAGCTAGCTAACTTTCTACCTATTTGATTTACTTCCGGGTTGAGTGAACGCTGGCGCGTGTGGCTGCCGCTGCTCACCCACAAAAATGAAATTAAATCTAGAACCTCTTTTTCACCTTTCCATAAAAGGTATTTGCAATTTACCGGTCAGTGCAGGGAGGCTCGTCTCATCCAGAGTCATGGCCGTTTTGTACCACTTGACAGCTTCCTTGATTTTACCCTGAAGAACCATCAGGTAGCCCAACTCTGTGGCTAAATCCGAGTTCCCTTCCGTCACGCAGTATGCTTTTTCCACCATTTTGAACACTTGCTCAAGCACCTTTTCATTTCGTCCACACTATGAGGAATTATTACATTGTAAATGTTGGAAATTCAGACAAAAGTGTAAACACAGAAAGTAATGTCTTACAACTCTGGTGAAGGCAAGAGATAGTCTATAGGCAAGTTCGGGATTGCGCGGTTCCAGCATGTCCAGACTGCTGATGAGGTTGGCAAGATGTTTGGTTGACTGCCAAGTGAGATACACAAACAGTGTAAATAACTTCCTCCAACCGCTCTTCTGTCACGTCATGATAGACTGCGGATTGGAAATGATGCGACTTTACCTCAGGCATATCTCCAGTTTTACATAAGGAATGCAGAGTTAGCATTTGTAGTGCATCCAGGTTGTTTTTATCCATTTGTAAAAGTCTGAAACAATACACAGAATGCAAGTTAAAGGACAACCGACGCCTCCGGGCAAGTTGTGTGTATAATTTGTAAAATCACTTCTACTGAGCGTATTTGACAAAGATTCCACCGCATATAGCTATATTTTACGTTTTAAGACTTGCGCTGAATATTCAGGAAGTCTTGTTTTTGAGTTGGTGACGAGTCCGTACGTGACGTCACTAAAGGAACGCCCCTGACCGAGAAAGCGACACACAATGCATTTTGGGTACTACGTTTGGTCTGAAAACTTCGTGTTGAGCCGTGTTGAATGGCGAAATTAGAAGTAAAACACATAAATGACGCGATGGTGAATCGTTGTGTGTTGCACCAAGACTACTATTTGATACTAGTTGACACAAATTCCCAGCAGACAAATCAGCCCATTTCCAACAGAGCTGGGGCGCCATTTGTGCATTTTATGGAACGCTACATTGGAGTCCTGACGGCTCTAATTGATATGGGTGGACTTCTTTAATCGATTGTAAACATTTATGCTTTCCTCTTCAGAACTACAGTAAAGTCTCGTTATATCGATATCGGATATATCGATAGTCCCGGTTATATCGATATTATTTCTATGCACGCACGGAGAAAATTACATGCAAACAGGGTCGGATATATCGATAGTCCCGGTTATATCGATATTTTTTCGGACTCCCTTGAATATCGATATAACGAGACTTTACTGTATTTGAGTCATATTCATAACTGGATGAGTAATAAGAAAGCGTCCTGGCGTGACGTCACGAACAAGGGGGTGTGACCTTCTGAAACTCGCCATTTCCGAGGCCATTTCGAAGTAGTTTTGGGACCCTTTAACTCATTTTTTATTGTTGTTTTGCATTTAACTAAAAATATCAGCCTGCGTGTTTTGGGTATTTTAGATGCTCTAAAACGTTTTTCTGATGTCAGTTAGGAAACAACAAAATGGTGTCGGTTGTCCTTTAATCTGCGGCTACTAATTGATAATGACGTTGGAGAATGACTTGACAAACCATCTCAGCGCTTACCTGATTGCTGCCTCGGTTGTTTGCTCCCAGTCTTGGAGGTTTAAAAACAACGTCATCTTTTTTATAAGAGCAGGTAAGAATCCAGGGAAAGTGGCAATGATCTTGTTAACCACATCTAATGCTCCTGAGTAGTTCTGACGATATTCATAGTATTGCGCCTAGGACAGATGATGGGAATAGAAAATGTGATCAATTCAAGCATTGTGAGTGTTGAACTGAGGTTGACGGATAAATTATAGTCAGGGTATTTTTGTACGCTTACTTTTCCCATCAGAGCAAAAACATCTGGGCCATCCTTCAACCCTTCGTCAAAATATTTTCCAGCCTTTCTGGCATACGCATCCTTCCCACATGTGACATCTATCCATCCTTTCAGGATTATGCCCTAAAGAACAAATATGTCATATCTATTTCACCCCAGTCATCCATGCACCTGATCGTGAATGTGCCTCAAGGTAGCCTAACCTCTTTGGAGCCATTGGAGAGTTTAATCATTCGATCTGTGTATTCCCTGGCTTTGTCATTCCGGCCTAATAGCCACAGAAACATGCCGGCGTGGTAAAGACTCTGGGGAGATGCAGTTTTCCGGTCCTCCTTGATTTTAGCTTCCATTTCTTGAACAACTTCTCTGTCTAGGAATAAGGTGGTATCAATTTAAATCCAGTAATCTCTCTTTCACAGTGTCACTGTTTCATATATTTTTTCCCTGCATGTATTTCCTTTTTTCAAGTTGCATTGTGTTTAATCAATGGTTTAATTGCATACAGGATAGATAGTATTGTATGTGTAATACTAGTTCTTTTGGCAACGTAACCACGCAATAAACAAAACTCCGGTACATTTATCACCAATAAAATGACATAATTTGTCCTACCAGGTTTTGTTTTTTTCTTCTCAGCATACACAAGTGCCATTATCGTACACAGAGACACATCTCGTGCATCTTTTAGGGTATCCAGCTCTGCTGTGGCTTCTCGAATTGAATCTGTAGTTTAAAAAAAGTTAGATGTTGTACATATTACGATGAGACACTAACTCCCATAAACTGGTATTTCTGTCTTGTAGTTTTTCTACAGTTTACCTTGCATTAAAGTGCCATATCCGCGGAAGAAACTGAGAACAGGATCGCCCCTTAATTTGATGAGTGCAGCTTCTGCGGCGTTCACAGCGTGGTTGAAATATTTTTCGTTGCAATAATATCTAATTAAAGCCTGAAAACAAGAGCACCAGAAAGTCAGCACCATAGGTGGGGAGTAACGAGAGATGTTTCAAATGTCTGCACTTTAACATGTATTTCGGAACACGTATTACTCTTTTAGTCGCAGTTTTTGTTCTCAATGTGCTCATATGTCACGAACATTTACATTTTTGTACTTGTTTAGTTTTACACAACTTGAATCAGCACTTCTCTACTTTTACCACTGTTTTTACATTTAATATCCGTTCCTCCACGGAAATACAGGGTAGGTTTGCCACCAGTAAACCACTGCACAGCAAACGCACGAACCAAAAACAACATGAGCGGTATTCTCTTAAAACACTGTCATAATACTTCAGATTAATGCTCCTACTGGCAAGTAAAACGCGTGTAAAATACGCCCTCACCAATGTCGTCTCTTCCTTCTCCATTTTTAGTGAGAAACGCTGAGCATGTGAAACAACCGAAATGCGAATAGGAACGTATTTTTCAATTTGGCGATGGCGATATTGATCAACAATTAGAGTAGTGTTGCATCGTCTTGTGGCGTTCTCATCGCCATATTCCGTCTTCTCGCGTTGCATAGTGACTGTAGAGCTAATTCTTCTTCGTTATTTTGACCATAAACGCAATACTGCCACCAACTGGACCAGGTGGGAAATACATACACGGGTGCGACCGTGACTGTCAAAACCTGATTAAACTTTACAAATTTCGTGCAACACGTGCCTTTGTCGACGCGTCATAAATTATTCAAAAAGTGGCTTTCAAGTGAAACGTAATAAATGTGCCGAATAACACCCAAATATAAAAATAAATCATGTCTTGAGTTGTAACGTGTAAGAGCCAGTCGGTCAAAATGGAGACTAAAGACACAGCAATGGTAAGCAGATTCCTTACTGGTTTAAAGTAACGTTTGTTCGTGTTTATTAGTCACCACACCAAAAAGTTGTTGAGGTGAAGCTCGGAGTCATCAAGAAAAATATTATCTTCTGCTGTTTGAAAATAGAAAAATGGTGGAAGAAGCATTTGAACCTGATTGTTTGGTTGTAATGGTGGCACCTAACATTTTAAAGCTGGGATTATAATAACATTTTTAACCGAGATTTGCTGAAAGTAAATTTACTTTTTAAACTAGTTAGAAACCACCAATTATATTTAAAAATCATAATTTACTGTCAAACACAAATTACACCCAAAAAATGAAACACAAGTCATGAAAAATAATTTAATTGTCCTGCTTTCAACTATGTCACTGGCACAGGTGAAGACATGACCAAATTATTGTAAATGACCATTTTGAGATACATTAAGTGACATTGACAAACAAAAATCCGACAAAAAAAGCTTTGATTTCTCACAAATAGTTTACAGACCAATTATCCAACAGTACACATAAGCCCACACAGGAGGAAAAATATTTGATACCTAGATAAATTCAATATTTTTTTTGCAAAAATTTAACCAATGGCTATTTTTCATTGACAGGCTTTGATTAGATATTATTGCAACGAAAAATACTTCAATCACGTTGCGACTGCCACAGGAATTGCACAAAAGAAATTTCGCAACGAGCCTGTCTTCAGTGTCTTCCGTGCATATGGCACATTAATGCAAGGTGAGATGGACAGAAATCCATTGAAGTAATGACTATGTCCCTTCAATATGTGCTTCTTATTCAAACAGCAATTTCTACATTCAATCGCAGGTGACGTTCGACAAGCTACAGCCGAGTTGGATGCGATAAGGGATAGATCGGATGTGTCTCTCTGCTCCCTCATGGCACTCTCCTACGCTGAGAAAAAAAAGACGACGCCAGGTAAGTCGTCAACGTTGGTTACGACGCATTCAGCTGAATGATATTTGAATGCCTGCCTTTGGAATCACAGACAAAGATGTTATTCGCGAGCTTGAAGGTAAAATCAGAGAAGGTCGCAAAACTACAAGTCCTCAGAGTCTGTACTTCGCTGGGTTGTTTCTTTGGCTATTGGGCCGAAATGATAAAGCAAGGGAATACATAGAGCGATTGATTAAACTCTCCAATGGATCGAAAGAGGTAAGAAAAAGCTACTGTTACGATACCGTTTTGGGTTGTGTGACCTTTTTGTGAAACTTTTGTGTACTTTGCAGGGGATGATCCTGAAAGCATGGATAGATGTGACGTGTGGGAAAGCTGACTATGCCAGAAAAGCTGGAAAATATTTTGATGAAGGGCTGAAGGACGGATTAGATGCTTTTGCACTTATGGGAAAGGTGTGATTTAAAAACAAAATTGAGATACAGTGATATCATAGTTGGAGATACCTTGGTTGGTGTTACCTTACCAGACTGTTTTTGTCCTCTATTCCCCGCCCCCAGCCTTCGGTTAAAGCCACGTGATTGGTCAAGAACGCAGTAGTGAGGGGAGGTGGTTTAAACATTAAAGAAACAGGCAGAGGAGAGTGAGAGAGTTTCAACTTTGATAGTTCAAAGGTAGAGTGTAGACTGCAAGGTTAAAATATCCCATCAATTAGGCTCCACAAACAACCCGCACAAGCCATCTGTACACTTGCAAATGCAAAAAGATGCAAAAAGCTATCAACCCAGCTAAACAGAACACAATTGATGAAGAACTAGATAAAATTATCACAGATAAAGCACCTACAAGGGTTCATTCCTCAAGATGGTGAAAGAAGGCTGCGTTCCTCATCAAGTGTTTAATGCTGATGAAACCGGCCACTTCCATTCCATCAAGCCATCAACGAACATCACAAAGGTCAATAAAACGACTTTATTATACAGTACAGTTTATTTCTTTAATTATAATACCATGTAACATTTATTATACATAAAATAAGGTATATTTTGTCTAGTTTTAAGGCTTAGAACATTAGAAAGTAGAAAATTATGTTTTATGGGGACCTGGGAACGGATTATTCTCATTTTAATGATTTCCTATGGGAAGTTAATGTTTGGAATACACATTTTTCACCTTACACACACTTTCTGGGAACCAATTAAGTTAATAAGTCAAGGTATCACTGTATAGGGAAAACCTCTAAGTTGACAGGTATGTGTAAATACTTTTTTCTCAGTTTAGTTTCCCAATATTTGTGTGTCGTTTTTGTTCCATCTACTCCAGGTACAATACTTTGAGTATTGTCAAAACTACTCCGCAGCATTAGATGTGGTTAACAAGGTCATTGCCACTTTCCCCGGTTTCATACCCGCTCTTGTTAAAAAGATGACGCTATTTTTAAACCTGCAAGACTGGGAGCAAACCACAGAGGCCGCGGTCAGGTAAGCTATTCCGGTTTTTAAATGCTACCCCATTTGTGGGTAAATTAACTTGCGCACACTTGTCCTTTCAGGGTCCTGCAAATGGATACAAACAACCTAGACGCTTTATATATGCTGACTTTGAATGCATTATGTATCAACGGCGACATTGTTGAGGTACGCAATATGAGCCATTTACAGTATCGATGAAAGGGTTTCTTCAGCTGTCATCTGTACTTCTTTGAAGGCGTCGACCGTTTCGCTCCTCATCCGAGAAGCTTTGTCATTAAACTAAAATTTTTGCTGGTGGCTCTATACATAGGACCAGAGCCACCAGCAAAAAAATCAGTTTGCTGACGAAGCTTCTCGGATGTGCCAGACCTCTGCTTTGATATGTCCCTGCTCTAACGTTGATGACTGATGGGGAATAAGAAGTTTTCATATTTAAAAGTTTCATGCTGTTATATGCTTAGTGGGTGACTGGAATACACGATTGAAGCACAGACAGCCTGGGGTCAAACTGAGGTCAATAGACAGAGTTTGTTAAACTTTCATCTTCATCTCGGAGATCTGGCCTTGGACAGAATTTAGGACTAGGGAAACTCCTTTATCACCGAAGCAATTTCCGACTTGAAACTCCTTCACAGGAAGAGCTCATTAGCCAGGTTACAAATGTATCAGTTCATGGAAAAGACAATATTTTATTGCTTACAGCTGTTCGTGCTTAGAACTCAAGAGGTGTGGTATTCTAATCAAGAAAACTATGTTTTACTAATATATCATAAATTTGCATATACTCTCAATAAATAGCTTGGCAGAGGGCTGCAGAAGTCAGGCGTCTGTCATGAATGGCTACGTCTCCTGCCTGCAGTAAAGACAATCTTTCTGGGTTCGAGTCTTTGTCCACAGTGTCCGATCGAACATCTCTGACATTACTGAAGAAACCTTTTCACCGATGGACCAGTCTTGTACGACCGAGAGCTTACACAGACCCCTTTATAGTAAGAAACCAGCAAAATGACCAAGTTGTTTCAACTCTTTCTATACAATGTGGCAGTCAACAAAGCATCTTTCCAACCTCATGACAAGTCTGGATGTGCAGGAGCCACGCAACCCAGAACTGGCTTACAGGATGTCTCTCGCATTCAGTCGAGTTGTAAGATAAAAATAAATAATACATAAAATTAAAAAAAAAATCGTCATTGGTCATGCTTGTGGCCGTAACCGTTTTCTGTATCCATTCCTTCAAGTGTGGACGAAATGAGATGGTGCTCGAGCAGGTGTTCAGAATGGTGGAAAAAGCATTCGTCGTGACTCAAGAAAACGCCGATTTAGCAGCAGAGTTGGGCTACCTGATGGTGCTTCAGGGTAAAATCAAGGAGGCCGTCAAGTGGTATAAGACGGCCATGACGCTGGATGAGATGAGCCTCACTGCGTTGACGGGTAAATTGCAAAGTGGACCGAACGTTGTTGATAGGGTATTTTGATTTTGACCCAAATGATTTTAAAATCATTTGGGTCCATTTTGTTCTCAACAATAGTAATACATTTGATTCCTAAGTGCCTTTCAAAACTCTCAAAGTCACTTTACAGTCACAGGATCAGTTTTTCTGTGGGTGAGCAGCGGCAGCCACACACTCCAGCGTTCACTCAACCTGGAAGTATCTCAAATAGCTAGAAAGCTAGCTAATATAGCTAGTAGCTAGCTAGATAGATAGCAAACAGATAGCTAGGTAGATAGCTAATAGATAGCAACACGAGCCAGCATTGACTCAATCCGGAATACCTCAAATAAATAGAAAATTAGCTAGCTAATAGATAACTAATAGATAGATAGCAAATAGCTAGCTAGGTAGATAGCTAATAGATAGCAACACGAGCCAGCGTTGACTCAACCCGGAATAACTCAAATAGATAGAAAGTTAGCTAGCTATTAGCGAGCTAGCTAGATAGCACACAAATAGCTAGGTAGATAGCTAATAGCAACACGAGCCAGCGTTGGCTCAACCCGAAGTATCTAAAATGCATAGAAAATTAGATAGCTAATAGATAAGTACGTAATAGATTTATTATTATTATATTTATGTATCATTATACAGGTTTAATTTGGTGCCAGCTGATTGAGGGTTCCCTGGAAGAAGCGGAGAAAGATTTGGAATTTCTGACGGAAATTCAACAAACTACAGGAAAATCGGGGGTATATTTTATGCATTTTTTTTAGTCTTCTTCTATATTTGTATTTGCCTTCCATGACGTGAATTTGTGATTGTTTATTTTCAACAAAAAGGTTAAACAAATTCTAAAGATAACATTTTTTTTTCATTTTTAAGCATAATCTGCCCATTAGTTATTTTTTCAATTAATTAACTCATTCACTGCCAGACGATGTGCAAAAATGTGCTCACTCCAGTGCCAGGGTTTTTGTCATTTTCAATCACATTGTAGGACCCACGGAATATTGAGTTTCAGGACTACATAAACATTCAGTGCAACGTAACAAATGTTAGACTCTCTTCTTTGAAATTTGGACTCATTTCAACATTGATAGTTCAAAGGCAGAGTGTAGACTGCAAGGTTAGAATATCCCATCAATCAGGCTCCGCAAATAACCCGCACAAACCATCTTTACACTTGATGCAAAAAGCTATCAACCCAGCTAAACAGAACAAAATTGATGAGGAACAAGGTAAAATTATCACAGAGAAAGCACCTACAGGGGATCATTCCTCACAATGGTGAAAGAAGGTTACGTTCCTCATCAAGTGTTTAATGCTGATGAAACCGGCCACTCCATTCCATCAAGCCATCGACTATCACAAAGGTAAATAAAATGACTTTATTATAAAGTACAGTTTATTTCTGTAATTATAATACCATAGCACATGTATAATACATAAAATAAAGTATATTTTGTGTAGTTTTAAGGCGTAGAAAATTATGTTTTATGATGACCTGGGAACGGATTATTCTCATTTTAATGGTTTCCTATGGGAAATAATTTTTTGGGATACACACTTTTCGCCTTATGCTGTGTGGGACCCAATTAAGTTCGTAAGCCAAGGTATCACTGTAATTAACAAATTAATTCCTTTTTTTTTGATTGCCTCATATTTCTTTCTTTTCTTTAGGAAATCCTCTACCTGCTTGCACTTGTGGCAATTAAAAAGCGTCATCCCCAAGAAGAGATAACAAAGCTCCTAAAAGACGCCGTGGAAACCCACTTCTCAACCATCCAGGGTCTACCTCTGAGTGTAGAGTACTTCCAGAAACTGAATCCTGATTTCCTTTTTCAGGTTGTCAAGGAGTATCTTGCTTTGTGTCCGACTAAGGTACAACGTAGATTTTACTTTCTACTCTTGATGTTATTTTTTTTTTTTTGGGGGGGGGGGGGATTCTCAACCCTATTTACTGATTCTGGTTTAGCCTTCAGCTCAGGGACAGTCTGCAGTTCCTCAGCTCAGGCACTGCGCTACTTTGTTGGACACAGTGGTCAAAATTGTGCCAGGCCTTCTTCAAGGTCTTTTCCTGCAAGCCAAAGTCAGGTATCATTCCGGTGAGCGCTGTTGTTTTCAAAAATGAGATACAGTGATAACTCGGTTTACGAACCCCTTGGTTTACGAATTTTTCGGTTTACGAACATGAAATTTATGAACATTTTACCTTGGCGTACAAACTATTTTTTGAGATACACACAGATGCCACAATGAGTGATGTGTCGTTCGCGAACGAGCCAGTTCTCGTAAAACACAAGGTCCTCTATTCGCCGCCCCCAGTCTTCGGTTAAAGCCACGTGATTGGTCAAGAATGCAGAAGTGAAGGGAGGTGGTTTAAACATTAAAGAGACAGGCAGATGACAGAGAGAGAGAGTGTGACAAAATGGATAGAAAACAGTGACATTTGGACTTTGATAGTTCAACGGCAGCGTGTAGACTGCAAGGTTAAAATTCCCATCAACCAGGCTCCACAAATAACCAGCACTAGCCATCAGTTCAATTTGAAATGAAAAGACAAGCAAGGGAACCAGCTATTAATGAAGTTTCTAGTGTGTCTGCTTGCATCTGTTGCTGTTACAATATCACAACTTCCAAGATGTACAAACCTGAGCTTCTTGAGACACTTGATGCAAAAAGCTATCCATTCCATCAAGCCATCAACGACCATCACAAAGGTAAAAAACGACTTTATTATACAGTACAGTTTATTTCTTTAATTATAATACCATAGCACATTTATTATACGTAAAATAAGGTACAGTAAAGTCTCGTTATATCGATATTCAAGGGAGTCCAAAAAAATATCGATATAACCGGGACTATCGATATATCCGACCCTGTTTGCATGTAATTTTCTCCGTGCGTGCATAGAAATAGTATCGATATAACCGGGACTATCGATATATCCGATATCGATATAACGAGACTTTACTGTATATTTTGTGTAGTTTTAAGGCTTAGAAAAATAAAAAAACATGTTTTATGGTGACCTGGGAACGGATTCTTCTCATTATAATGGTTTCCTATAGGAAATTAATTTTTGCGATACACACTTTTCGCCTTACACACACTGTCTGGGAACCAATTAACTTTGTAAACCAAGGTATCACTGTACCCGCCTCTTTTAGTAGATTCTTTTGAACCACGGTGTGTCTGTGATCATTTCAGGCGATATCGACTGTGCTCAAAGTCGTCTACAGCACTGTTTGGAACAGTGTCCCTCTCACACGGACGCGCATCTTCTCATGGCTCAGATCCACTTGTTACGCGACAATTTCACTTTGTGTTTCCAGTCGCTTGAACTCTGCCTCAGTCATAACTTTGAGGTAAGCGTGTCAGTAGATGGGTGGTCAAGGTTCTGGAATTTGTTTATTTTGAGGTTGTCATACTCTCACTGACTTTCAATTCAATCTTCATACTCCGATCCAGATTCGAGAGCATCCATTGTACCTGCTGGTCAAGGCTCAAGCAAAGAAGAAAATGGGTGAGCTGACTGAAGCGATTCAGATTCTGCAAACCGCTATGAATCTTCCCGGTGTCTGTCGGGCTGGATCATCAGCGAAGTCCAGGATGCAAAAGATCGAATTGAGTTCTGCAGATTGCTTGTCGATTTTCTTGGAGTTAGCTGAGGCTTTGCGGCTCAGCAATAAACAGGTAGAAGCAAGGCTACTACACGACATTATTCTCAGTCTTTTAAACCGTTGGCTTGTTCATTGAAAATACAATGATACCTCAGTTTACGAACTTAATTGGTTCCCAGAAAATGTGTACAATGAAAAGTTTGTCTTCCAAACCAAATATTTATTTCCCATAAGAAACAATTAAAATGCGAATAATCCGTTCCCAGTTCCCCCTAAAACATAATTATCTACGAAATAAGCCTTAAAATTACACAAAATATACCTTGTTTTACATATAATAAATGTGCTATTGTATTGTAATTAAAAAAATAAACTGTACTGTATAATGTAATGTATAATAAGTTGTTTTATTTACCTTTGTGATGGTCGTTGATGTAGTTGCCTGTTGATGATATCCGAGTGAAGTTGCCGTGCTTTGTCGGCCATAATACCGTCACTCACACTGTCCTCTGCTAGCTGCTTTTCGTTAATCCAAATCAACAGAAGTTTTTCAACCTCTTCTATTGCCTGAGACCGTCGCTTAGACAACACAGAAACACCCTTAGCCGCACGCAGCAATGGTCGACTTAGCATACTGGTACTGGGACGCTAAGTCACACAAACGCACACCTCGTTCCTGTTTTTTGATGATGTCCTTCCTCTGCTCGACCGTAATTTTCTTTTGTGTCCTCTTCGGCTTAACACTAGCCTGTGGTGGGGTCTTTTTTCGGTCTCATAATAGCAAAAGTAGCCACTCGATAACAAACCATGTCCGCAGTCAAAGAGAGGGCGTGACTAAAACTAGTCCGCCAGCCACCGTGGCGCCGTGTGGCTTGGTTCGTCCTCCAAAAACTAATTCATCAGCCAAGACTATATTCTCGTGAATTTAATGTTCTTAAGCCGAAACGTTCATGAGCTAAAGCGTTCGTAAGCTGAGGTAGCACTGTAGCTATTTGCTTCACAGTGTTTTTATATTAGACTGTCTATGGATTGTCATTGCAGCAAGAAGCAGCCAAGGTGATGCAGGACGCCATCAATAAATTCTCAGGCACTCCTGAGGAGCTTCGAGTAACTATCGCCAATGTAGATCTCGCTTTATTTCACGGTGATACGGAGTTGGCACTCAATATGCTCAGAAACATTACACCTGAGCAGCTCTATTACATCCAAGCCAAGGAGAAAATGGCAGACATTTACCTGAATCACAAAAAGGATAAGCGGCTGTATGTGAGCTGCTACAGGTGAGGCTTATCTGATTGCAGTAGTTGCTGATTATCTATTATATATATTTTACAATGCAGATTTAAAGAATCAATCACCAAAATGTAAAACTGGAAAACAGTCATTATAAATACAAAAGCCTTTCTGACATTAAAAACTATTTAACTGATCTCTCCTCCAGGGAAATATTAGACAAGTTACCCAGTCCTCATGCATACGTCTTACTCGGAGAAGCTTATATGCGTATTTTAGAGGTAGGTGGTAAACACAGGAGGCTTGTTTTCATATACAAACTGTATTAAAGTACGTGGAACTGTCGCAGCTTGGAATTGAAGCGGATTTACATGGGGCAGGAGATGTTATACAATCTCTTTTTGTCCATGGATGCTACAGCTTCGTGTTTGCTTTCAACATTTAGCCTGTAGCAGCCATGCATATTCCACCATGACGTCTCTGATCCATTGGTGAAAAGGACACTTTGATTCTCTCTTTCATCGAAAACTGTTTCATACAACAGAGGTTGCAGAAAGTGCTTGAGATAGAATGCCTGTGTCTTTCGTGTTGTGTCATTTTTATTTATTTTTTGTTATTGTTTTGACTTCAAGATGGCGGCGCATGAGTGGCTGCCTTTAGAACAGCTCCTGTGTTTTGTTTTTGTTTTACTTCTTCCTTTCCTTTCATCACTTTGCTACTGTGAAATGTAAATGTCTCCACTGCGAGACTAACAAATGCTAATCCAATCTAATTAAACAAGCACATATTTGGATTGCTATCTGCTTATATACTTTCTCTAATTGCGAAACGTGGTTCTACATTTAGCCAGAGAAAGCCATTGAGGTCTACGGGCACGCTCTGGAAAAAACGCCGGAAGATGGCGCCCTTGTCAGCAAGTTTGGCAAGTTTCTGATCAAGACTCATTACTATGACAAGGTTAGTACTTGTAATCCATTTTTTTTTGGAGGGGTACCTTTATATTTAATACAGTAAAGTCTCGTTATATCGATATCGGTTATATCGATAGTACCGCTTATTACGATACTATTTCTATGAACGCAAGGAGAAAATTACATGCGCGCAGGGTCGGATATATCGATAGTCCCGGTTATATCGATATTTTTCGGACTCCCGAGAATATCGATATAACGAGACTTTACTGTATTAGGATCACAGCAAACGCGATACTGACACGCCCATAATTTGACGCAGGCATTACATTATTACGAAGCTGCACTGAAAACCGGACAACAGAACTTTCTCCGCTATGATCTGGCCGAGTTGCTGATGAAGCTGAAGCAATACGAGCGCTGTGAGAGTGTTTTGCTTGATGCTCTTTCCCACAAACCAGGTACTTAGCGGTACTTATACTGACCTTATAAAGCCTATACTTTGATAACATCACAAGAGACTCATGTCTGCCACAGAAAATCACCTAAAGTACTTCCAGCGAGATCAACAAGAGTTTTTGTTTAGTAAAGTTCGGATTTCTCATCTCTCATTACCATCTCAAAACTTTGTCTTATTATGTTAATTTTGCTCCTCACATGCTCACACCCAACTTTTTTTTTTTTATTTCCATGGACTGTCCAAGTGAACGTTCTAAGCGCACTATCAGATGATTGCCGTTATCTAATGCTGTTGGCAAAGGTCCAAAATAGGGTTGACAAAGCCGAAGAAGCCTTAATATCCCTACAAAGGGTAAGTCCATTTAAATTAGATTTACACAAGTGAAAAAAAACACACACACATATGGCAGTTTTTACCTGCACCTGTCTACAAAATTAAATCTGTTAAAGTGGTGTTAATCCTTGACTAAAGCTAGCAGGTTAGCCATCAAAGTTGCAATAAACATGAATAAAAAGCAGTGGCGGGCCATGGATTTCGCTAGGCCTTCAGTAGTGCTATGTATGAATTACAATACATTTATTATACATAGAATAAGGTATGTTGTGTGTAGTTTTAAGGCTTATTTAGTTAAAAAACTATTTTTTTATGAAAACCCGGGAACGGATTATTCCCATTTTAATTGTTTCCTATGGGAAATTGTTTTTTGAGATACACACTTCGCCTTACACTGTCTGGGAACCAATTAAGTTCGTAAGTTGAGGTCTCACTGTATTCTGAAAGGTCCGTCTTGAAAATGGATGTAACACTAAATCTCCAACCAAATTAATTTCTTCTCATCCTTCAGCCATTGTGGGTTGACAAAACTCATATTGAATCAACATAGCAATACAGTGTGCATACATTTTTATTGGTGTTTTGCATTTCCCTAAAAATATCAGCCGGGGTGTTTTGGGTACTTTAGATGCTATAAAACGTTTTTCTGTCAGTTAGGGGAAAAAAAAATGGTGTCGTAAATACGAAAACACACATCTGGAAGCAGCGCAAGAGGGGAAAAGTCATGAAAAGAAGCTGAAAGACAATTTGGAATTGTTTAATAAGAATTAATGGACAAAATATAATTAACATCAATCCGTGATTCGGATATTTTTAGGGCAGCAGAGAAGGCTTTGCAAGCCTTGACTCTCCGCCACTGATAAAAAGTATTGTGGGACATTTCCAATTTAGTTTCCATTTCCATTTCCATTCTATCAGTATATCTGTCAGTGACAAATGTGAGTACTTTTGCCAGGCACGGGATATACAAGCCAAAGTGCTGAAGCGGGTGCAATTAGAACAACCTGACAGCTTTGACGTCCAGAAGCAGTTAGCTGCCAAGATCTGCCGCGAGATGGCTCAACACTACACAAGTCAAAGAGTCTACGACAGAGCCATCGATTTCTACAAAGAAGCTCTCGCGCATTGTGAAACTGATCACAAGGTCGGTTCTACTGAATGAACCGAAACATCCTTCCTGTTGCTAAACCATTGCTCCATTTAGTATTGATCTCTTTTCATAAGTAATCCACTAACTATTTAATTCTAGTTGATGCTGGAGTTGGCACAGATATTCCTCACGTTAGATGAAGTTGATGCATGCCAGGAACAATGTAACGTCATTTTGAAGAACGACCCGTTTAATCAAGATGCAACTTTGGTGTGTTCCACCTTTCGGTGTTCCTTTAAGAGTGCATCAGCGCAACCGATTTTAACCCTTTCTCTGTATTTAGATGATGGCCGATATTATGTTCAGGAGACGGGATGATGAGCAAGCAGTTTCTTTTTATCAGAAGCTATTGGAGAGCAAGCCAGGTGCAAAATCGTTATGTTTTATGAGAATTTGGAGAAAGTCAAAATGGGATGTCGGTGGCGAACTGGCGTCTTTAAATGATTATTAATTTGTAATCTATACTTTTTGTTTCAAGAAAACTTCTCAACCGTGTCACGTCTCATTGACTTGCTGAGGAAGGCTGGGAAATTGGAAGACATGCTCACATTTTTTGAGAGGGTGGAAAAATATTCAACCGGAGTGACATTCGAACCGGGTTTTAACTACTGCAAAGGACTTTATCTTTGGTAAGTCACCTGATTGTTGAGTTCATCCGCTTTGCATACACTGATACCTCGGCTTACGAACTTAATTGGTTCCCAGAAAGTGTGCAAGGCTAAAAGTTTGTCTTTCAAATATTTATTTCCCATAAGAAACCATTAAAATGAGAATAATCCGTTCCCAGGTCCCCATAAAACATAAATTTCTACTCAATAAACCTTAAAACGACACAAAATATACCTTATTTGATGTATAATAAATGTGCTATTGTATTTTAATTAAAGAAATAAACTGTACTGTATCATAAAGTCGTTTTATTTACTTTTGTTATGGTCGTTGATGTAGTTACCTCTTGATGATATCTGAGTGAAGTTGCTGTGCTTTCTCGGCAATAATACCCTCACTCACACGGTCCCCTGCTAGCTGCTTTTCGTCACTTTTCGTCCAAATCAACAGTTTTTCAACACAGACAAGACAACACAGAAACACCCTTAGTTACACGTAGCAATGGTCAACTTAGCATACTGGTACTGTGACGCTAAGTCATAGAAACGCACGCCTCGTTCGTGTTTTTCGATGATCTCCTTCATCTGCTCGACCGTGATTTTCTTTTGTGTCCTCTTCGGCTTAACACTAGTCTGTGGTGGGGTCTTTTTCAGTCCCATGATAGAAGATGTACTCCACTCGATAGCAAACCACGTCTGCACTCAAACGGGGTGTGGAAAACTAGTCCGATAGCCACCGTGGCGCAGTGTGGTTTGGTCCGTCCGCCGAAAAGTAGTTCGTATGGGAAGTTTATATCTTCGCAAATTTAATGTTCGTCAGGCGAAAAGTTCGTGAGCTAAAGTGTTCGTAAACCAAGCTATCACTGTATTGTTTTACCAAATTTGTATTTAATCCGCAGGTATACCGGAGAAGCGAATGCGGCTCTGCATCATTTCAACCAAACCCGAAAAGATCCCAGATGGGGTCAAAAGTCTCTCCATAACATGATCGAAATCTACCTGAATCTCAACAATGACATGATGGGAATGGAATTATGTAATCTCGATTTTAGTATTGGGTAAGATTCACGAAAACAAACAAGGAACGCATTGAGATAGTTTTGTCACAAGTTTACTTCACTCATCAGGAGCTCGTCAGAAAAACAGGAAATCGAGAGGGTTGCGGTGACAACGGCTCATCAACTTTTGAAGGAAATAAAGCCAGAAACACCCGAAGAACACGTAAAACTTCGTATTTTAGAGAACTACTGCTTACTGGCCACAAAACAGAAGGCCAATATAGAGAAAGCTCTCTCTGTTTTTACGGAGATCGCAACTAATGTGGTAAGAATGTGATCAAATTAATTTTTTTCCAATTAACTCATTCGCTGCCATTCCCAAATTTATTCGAGAATTGAAAAGTGCGTTCCTGAATTTGTTCAGGTTTTGGTTTTTCCTGCGGGGATGCCGATGAAGCGCTGGTCAGACCTCTGGCAATGTTTTTCTCTTCCACGAAGGGGCAGTATTTGCCTTTTTTCCATGTTAGGGCTTTTACAGCTTCAGCTGTTGTTAAAACACGATATAAACCAATATGTATATATTGTACAGTCATATCTCAGTTTCCGAACAAATTACTCTTGATACACTTGATACCTCGGTTTACGAATAATTACAGAAATTATGTTTTATGGGGACCTGGGAACGGATTATTCTCATTTTAATGGTTTCCTATGGGAAATCACTTTTTGGGATACACACTTTTCGCCTTACACACTCTGTCTGGGAACCAATTAAGTTCGTAAGCCAATGTATCACTGTATTGTATTTTGTACAGCCGCCCCCATTTCAAGCTCAGATACCTCCAGACAACATATAGCTTAGGAATTAACTTTTTTTTCAGATGAAAGAAGAGAGTCTAAGGTTTCTTACGCTGAACTGAATGTTGATGTAGTCCTAAAACTCAATATTCTGTGGGTGAGTGAAAATGATAAAAACCCTGGCACTGGAGTGGACACATGGTCTGGCAGTGAATGAGTTAATGCAACATAAATGCAGGAAAGGGACTGGACTACGTCGCCATCTTTGGTGTAAGCGGGATGTTTGACTTTAGGAAGTCCACGTGCCAGCCCTGCTGGCCATCGCAACGGCATTCATGATGTTGAAACAAACCCCTCAAGCCAGGAACCAATTAAAACTTATTGGAAAGATGACTTGGAATATTATTGACGCAAATGAGTTTGAGAAGAGTTGGTTGCTCCTAGCGAACATCTACATCCATTCGGGGAAGTACGATTTGGCAGATGACCTCCTCAACAAATGTCTCAGCCGTAACAAGGTCAGTGCTGTGTGCATTTTTAACGTGTTGACCACATTTCATTCGAAACTTTTGTTTTTCGTGTTGCAATTGTTTGCTGAATTATCCATATCACTGAGGAACAAAAATTCAAAGTGAACATCGTCTCTCCAGTCTTGCTGTAAAGCTTATGAATACCGAGGATTCATTATGGAAAAAGAGCAGGCATTTCGCGATGCAGCATTCAACTATAAACTGGCGTGGAAATATGGAAATCAATTCAATCCAACCATTGGTAGGTTGATCGTTTACGTCAGGGGGGCCAGATTTTGTGTTTTAAAAATGTAGGGAGGGGCACAACCTTGGTGGATGTTCTTTACATATAACAGCAATTACCATATTTTCTGGTGTATAAGGCACACCCAAAAGCTAACCAAAGTTACCAAAAGGTAACTTTTTTTCAAAAGTTACCCCTGCGCCTTACACGCCGGCGGTGCGCCTTATATGTGAAGTAATATTGAGCCACAACAGGTCTCGCAACTACAGTGATACCTCGGTTTACGAACCCCTTGGCTTACGAACTTTTCGGTTACCGAACGTTACATTTATGAACATTTTACCTTGGCATACGAACTATTTTTCGGGATACACACGGAGCACCACAATGAGTGATGTGTCGTTTGCAAACGAGCCCGTTCTCTTAAGAAGGAAATGGCAGCCGAGAGTGAAAACATGGATAGAAAACCGTGAAGTTTGGACTTGTTTCCCCTTGATAGGTCAAAGACTGCAAGGTTAAAATATCCCATCAATCAGGCTCCACAAATAACCCGCACAAGCCATCTGTACACTTGATGCAAAAAGCTATCAACCCAGCTAAACAGAACACAATTGATGAGGAACTAGATAAAATTATCGCATAGAAAGCACCTTCAAGGGATCATTCGTTCCTCATCAAGTGTTTAATACTGATGAACTCCATTCCAGCCATCAACGACCATCACAAAGGTCCATAAAATGACTTTATTTTACAGTACAGTTTATTTATTTAATTTTAATACCAGAGCACATTTATTATACATAAAATAATGTATATTTTGTGTAGTTTTAAGGCTTAGAAAATTAGAATGTAGAACATTCTGTTTTATGGGGACCTGGGAATGAATTATTCTCATTTTAATGGTTTCCTCTGAGAAATTCATTTTTGGGATACACACTTTTCACCTTACACACTCTGTCTGGGAACCAATTAAGTTCGTCAGCCAAGGTATCACTGTAATTTGCTGTTCCTAATTGAGGCTCTAGATAGCAGCACTTAGCACACACAGGTAACAGCGCTAGTGCCCAATGGACTCATTCTACATGCGGGCCAGACGTTATTGATTTTGTGACGGATACTGCGGGCCGGATGAAAATTGACCCTGGGCCGTATTTGGCCCTCAGGCCGGACTTTGGACAATCCTGATTTATGTGAAAGTCTGAACCAAAATAAATGTCATTTTGTAATTTCTCCCAACAGGATATAAACTTGCTTGGAACTATTTAAAATCAAAACAGAATTTTGACGCCATCGATGTCTGCCATAAGGTGAAGTAAGGTTTAAAATCCTTTAATATGTGTTTTTGAAGTTTTTTTTTCTCCATTTTTTTTATATTCTCAGAATGTTCCGTGTATTTTATTTGCAGGTGCTTGCTACTCATCCAAATTTTTCCAAAATTAAAAAGGACATCTTAGACAAAGCTTGTGCTGCTTTGAGTCCATAGAAGTTTGACAGTCAGCTTTTGGGAGAAAGAAGCATTTCTTCGGGACCTCAATTTGGTTAGTCGACAGTTTTTCACTCATTCCCTGCCAGACAATGTGCAAAAAAATTGTCCACTGCGGTGCCAGGGTTTTTGTCATTTTCACTCAAATTGCAGGACCCACAGAAGACTGAGTTTTAGGACTACATAAAAATTTAATGCAGCTTAAGAAACCCTGGATTCTGTTCTTTCATCAGAAAAAAGAGTTAATTCTTAAATTATATGGGTTGGAGTTTTCTTAGCTTGAAATGGGGGCAGTTGTACAAAATGCAATACAATACATACATATCGATTTGTATAGCGCTGAAGCTGTAACAAAGCGCTAACATGGACAAAAAGCAAATGCTGCCCCCTCATGGAAAAGAAGAACATTGCCAGAGGTCTGGCCAGCGCTTTATATCCACCCCCACAAAGAAAAAAACTAACCACGTGCAAATTCGGTGAATAAATTAACTTCCACTTTTCTTTAAAAGACAACCGGCACCATTTTTTGGTTTCCTAACTGACATCAGAAAAACGTTTTCTGGCATCTAAAATACCCAAAACACGCAGGATGATCTTTTTAGTCAAATGCAAAACACCAATAAAAATGACTTAAAGTGTCTAAAAACTACTTCAAATTGAAACCGGAAGTGGCCAGTTTTAGAAGGTCCAGCCCCCTTGTTCGTGACATCACGCCAGGACAGGGGTGTCAAAGTAATTTTTTGCCGCGGGCCATATTGTAGTTATGGATTCCTCTCGAGGAATTTGGGGAAGCCATTAGAATGTTTAATCCCCTCCACATATTACATATAGAGCACACACAAAATTAATGAACAACTAGTTTTCAAATCTGAAGTCAAGAATAATGACTGTTATTGTGGTTTACATCCAAAAATATGAAATTTTGGTTCGGATTTTAGCAAGCGTCATGGAATTTCACAAGTTTGATTTGCTTTCGCGGGCCGAAAAAAATGATGTGGTGGGCCGGATTTGGCCCGCGGGCCTTGACTTTGACACCTGTGCGGCAGGACGTCTTGCCTTGCTCCAGAATCCAAACAATGGCTTCAGATTCAGAGAAGATGCTTTCTTGTTACTCATCCAGTTATGAATATGATTCAAATAGTTCTGAAGAAGAAAGCATACATGTTTGCAATTGATTAAAGAAGTCTTTCCGGGTCGTTTTGAGGTGTTTGGACTGCAATGTAACGTCCCAGAAAATGCACATAATGGCGCACAAGCTCTGTTGGAAATGGGTTGATTTGTGGGAATTTGTGTCAACTAGTATCAAATAGTAGTCTTGGTGCAACACACGATTAACCATCGCGTTATGTGTTTTCCTTCTAATTTCGCCATCAACACGGATCAACACGAAGTTTTCACACCAAACAAAGTACCCAGAATGCATTGTGTGTCGCTTTCTCGGTCAGGGGTGTTCCTTCAGTGACGTCACGTCAGGCATCGTCATCCACTCGAAAACAAGACTTCCTGAATATTCAGCGCGAGTATTAAAAGGTAAAATATAGCTATATGCCGTGGAATCTTTGTAGAATACGCTCAGTACAAGTCATTTGAAGTGATTTTACAAATTATGGACACAACTTGCACTTTAACCGAATACAAATAGGGTCTATCAAGAGCAATGTGATTATTATTATTTACTTTTTTTTTTTTTTTTTGCATCGCTTGATCGTGATATAAGTCGTTTTTGCTCCACCATGATGTAACCTCATTCATTGACTGCTACATTTCAAGCTCTTGACGTTTACAGAGTTGATTCAATAGCTGGAGCAGCGTGTGTCCGGCACGGGTTACAATTGTTCCAGGAGAGACCTTTCCAGGCCGCGTCAGATATTATTTAGCCACTAACTGTGGCACATAATCATTAACTCTCTGCGGCGCACATCAATGGAAGCATAAATCACATTGGTGTGCAGCTGAGGCAGCCGTCTGTTTGGTGTAGCGGCGCATTGCAACTCACCGGATACTGTCGCAAGCTTTTCAGAAGAATATTGTCAATCATATAACAGTGTTTGAAATAACGTCTGCCCGGATGCCCGAGGCGTGTAACTTTTACGCCTGGCGTACAACTTCCAGAATCTCTCTGCCCGGGTGGCCGACAACTTTTAAGATTTTTTCTTTTTTTTTTTTTTAAATCAAACGTTTGCTTTATTCCGATTTCAAAACTTTCGTTCGGTTTGAAATTTCGGTTCGTTTGGCAATTGACATACTCGGCAGCCAATCAGAAGCCAGCATCGAATAACTTTCCCAAGCGTTATCAGGTCGTGCATTTGCAAAAAAAAGTAGACGCACAGATAACACAAGAAAAATAAATAAGTGGTTAGGAATCAAGACAAAACCCCAAAGCCCGAGAAGAGAGGCTCAAAAGAAGCTAACAAAATTTATGACGCTACAAAACGTAAACGTACATTGAGAGCATAGCGGAAAGAGGAGTTTACGTGGCTTGGAGCAGACGACGCAATGCAAATATTGCACTGTGCAACCTGCCGGAAAGTGTACAAACGACAACTTTTTCATTTTCTGGCACACCAGATGCCATTGACGGCTCGAATTGATATGTGAGGACTCCTTTAATCGATTGCAAACATTTATGCTTTCCTCTTCAGAACTACAGTAAAGTCTCGTTATATCAATATCGGATATATCGATAGTCCCGGTTATATCGATACTATTTCTATGCACGCACGGAGAAAATTACATGCAAACAGGGTCGGATATATCGATAGTCCCGGTTATATCGATATTTTTTCGGACTCTCTTGAATATCGATATAACGAGACTTTACTGTATTCGAATCATATTCATAACTGGATGAGTAACAAGAAAGCATCTTCTCTCAATCTGAAGCCATTGTTTTGATTCTCCAGCAATGCAAGACGTCTTGGCGTGACGTCACGAACAAGGGGGCGGGACCTTCTGAAACTGGCCACTTCCGGTTTCATTTTGAAGACGTTTTTTGGACACTTTAAATCAGGGGTGTCAAAATAATTTTTTGCCGTGGGCCACATTGTAGTTATGGTTTCCTCTCGAGTTATGAATTTGGGGAACCCATTAGAATGTTTAAATCCCTTCAAATATTACATATAGAGCACAGAGCAAATTAATGAATATTCTGCGGGTGAGCAGCGGCAGCCACACGCGCCAGCGTTGCGCTTTATAGGCAATCCCGGATTTAAAAAAAAAAAACGAAGAACATTGGAAAAATGGAAGACATGCAAGTCATAAAAAAAAGGGGGAGGGCGGTGAGGCAAATGTTATTTGCTTTGGCGGCGTCTTGCTGGCGACTCAAAAGCCGGAGGCCACGTCGTCGTCGTCGTCGTCGTGGCTCAGATAGAGACACGCAGCTGTGGGGGGTGCGCTTCAAGGTGAAAGCAGACGAGTCTAATTGGCCGAGTGGCTCACACTGTCCCATCCTTGAACATAAGGTCAACCAAACCATTCCGCCGGGCGCGCCTTCACAATGCCCAGATTTACGCTTTGCTCACCGACAGCTTTCTTCCCCCTCGCCGCCGCTGCTGCATGCAGGCTGCACTGTCACTATTTCCCCCTCCCCCCACTCCCATTGTGTAGTAATATTCCATCTTTCATTCATTCATAGCTACATAATCCAATACTGTGTTATTTAAAGGACAACCGACACCATTTTTTTTGTTTCCTAACTGACATCAGAAAAACGTTTCATAGCATCTAAAATACCCAAAACACGCAGGTTGATATTTTTAGTCAAATGCAAAACAGCAATAAAAATTAGTTCAAGTGTCCCAAAACTACTTTAAAATGACTTCGGAGATTGCGAGTTTCAGAAGGTCCCGCCCCCTTATTCGTGACGTCACGCAAGGACGTCTTCGCCTTGCTCTAGAATCAAAACAATGGCTTCAGATTGGGAGAAGATGCTTTCTTGTTACTCATCCAGTTATGAATATGATTCAAATAGTTCTCAAGATATGTATTTATGTATTTATTTATTTATTTATTTATTTATTTGTTTGTTTGTTTGCGTGTGTGTATTTGTGTATGTACATTTATTTATTGTGTATGTAATTATGTATTTATTTGTGTAGTTGGTTAGTTATTCATTTATTTGTGTATGTATTTGTGTATTTATGTGCGTATTTATGTGTATTTATTTGTGTATTTATCTGTGTATTAATTATTCATTTTCGTATGTATTTGTGTATTTATTTATTAGTGGATGTATTTGTGTATATATTTGTGTAGTTAGTTATTCTTTTATTTGTGTATGTATTTGTGCATGTATGTGTATATTTATGTATGTATCTATTTGTGTATGTATTTATTTATTTATTCATTTGCTTATGTATTTATTTGTTTTTATCTGTGTATGTATTTGTGTATTTATTTGTGTATGTATTTGTGTATTTATGTGTGTGGTCATGTATTTATTCGTGTATTCATTTGTGTGTATTTATTTATGTTTTTGTGTATTTATTTATGTATGTATTTATTTATTCATTTGTGTATGTATTTATTTGTATCTATTTGTATTTATTTGTGAATGTATTTGTGTATTAATGTGTGCATTTATTTATTTATTGGTGTATTCATTTGTGTGTTTATTTGTGTATTTATTTATTTATTTATTTATTTATTTATTTATTCATTTGCTTATGTATTTATTTGTTTTTATCTGTGTATGTATTTGTGTATTTATTTGTGTATGTATTTGTGTATTTATGTGTGTGGTCATGTATTTATTCGTGTATTCATTTGTGTGTATTTATTTATGTTTTTGTGTATTTATTTATGTATGTATTTATTTATTCATTTGTGTATGTATTTATTTGTATCTATTTGTATTTATTTGTGAATGTATTTGTGTATTAATGTGTGCATTTATTTATTTATTGGTGTATTCATTTGTGTGTTTATTTGTGTATTTATTTATTTATTTATTTATTTATTTATTCATTTGCGTATGTATTTATTTGTTTTTATTTGTATGTATTTGTGTATTTATGTGTGTGGTCATGTATTTATTCGTGTATTCATTTGTGTGTTCATTTGTGTTTATTTATTTATGTTTTTATTTATGTTTTTGTGTATTTATTTATGTATGTATTTATTTATTCATTTGTGTATGTATTTATTTGTATCTATTTGTATTTATTTGTGAATGTATTTGTGTATTAATGTGTGTATTTATTTATTTATTGGTGTATTCATTTGTGTGTTTATTTGTGTATTTATTTATTTATTTATTCATTTGCGTATGTATTTATTTGTTTTTATTTGTATGTATTTGTGTATTTATGTGTGTGGTCATGTATTTATTTGTGTATTCATCTGTGTGTTCATTTGTGTTTATTTATGTTTTTATTTATGTTTGTATGTATTTATTTATGTATGTATTTATTTATTCATTTGTGTATGTATTTATTTGTATCTATTTGTATTTATTTGTGAATGTATTTGTGTATTAATGTGTGTATTTATTTATTTATTGGTGTATTCATTTGTGTGTTTATTTGTGTTTATTTATTTATGTATTTATTTATGTATTTGTGTCTTTATTTATTTATTTATTTATTTATTTATTTATTTATTTATTTATTCATTTATTTATTTATAATCAGACCAGCCACAAAAGCCTTTGTGTAACTTCAGTGAGTCTTAGCATTAAGGAATAGTTGCAAACAGTATCAACAAAAGTGTCTTTGCAATTAAAACACAACAATTTGATTGACATGCGCCACTCATTGTTTCCAGGTCATCAAAATTTACAATGAAGACAACAGCAGCAGGGCGGTGGAGGTCCCCAATGACATTGTGGCCCGGGACATATGTCAACTATTTGCCTTGAAGAACCACTGCGTCGATGAACACGGCTCGACGCTTTACGAGTATCTTTCCCACCTGGGAATCGGTACGCTAATGGCTAACGTTCGCTAATGGCTAATCACTGCATTGAAATGACGCTCATTGCAGCTTCGCTTACCTTTTGGTTTTTGAGAGTGTTTCAACCTGAAAGTGTTCTGAATGATTTTACTTGGAATTTGCTTGAAAGTGACTCTGGAGCTTAGACTAGCCAACCCTACCAAGTCACTGTATTCATTTTTAACACGATAGCAAAAAAAAAAAACGATATAATATTGAATGAAAAATAAAATACAATTCGAATGAAAAAGTTGGAATGAAACTTCGGTGTCCCGAATTTCTTTTCGAAATTAATTCATCGTACGCTAAGCATGAATTTGCTAACATTTATTTTTCCAAAATAAAAATTGTAGCCAAATCTTTTGAATAGATGATAAAATTATTTTATTTAGTTACATTCAGTGTATTAGCTAACTCGCTATATAGCTATCTAAGTGGCTAGCCATCTAGCCAGCTATCTATTAGCTATCTGTGTATTTAATAGTGGCATTCAGTGTATTAGCTAACTAACTATCTAGCTGGCTAGCTATTAGCTATAGAGCTATCTAGGTGGCTAGCTATCTAGCTAGTTATCTGTTGGCTATCTATGAGCTATGTACTAGCTGGCTAGCTAGCTCTCTGTTTGTGTGTTTAATAGTGGCATTCAGTCTATTAGATAACTATCTATCTAGCTGGCTAGCTATTAGCTATAGCGCTATTTAGGTGGCTAGCTATCCATTGGCTATCTATTAGCTATCTACTAGCTACCTAGCTAGCTTTCTATCTGTGTGTTTAATACTGACATTCAGTGTATTAGCTAAATTACTATCTACCTGGCTAGCTATTAGCTATAAAACTATCTAGGTGGCTATCTATCTAGCTAGCTATCCGTTGGCTATCTATTAGCTATCTACTAGCTGGCTAGATAGCTTTCTATCTGTGTGTTTAATACTGACATTCAGTATATTAGCTAACTAACTATCTAGCTGGCTAGCTATTAGCTATAGCGCTATCTTGGTGGCTAGCTATCTCGCGAGCTATCTGTTGGCTATATATTAGCTATGTACTAGCTGGCCAGCTAGGTTTCTATCTATTTACTTCTGGGGTGAGTGAACGCTGTCGTGTGTGGCTGCCGCTGCTCACCCACAGAAAAGCTTATCCTGTGACTGTAAAGTGACTTTGAGAGTTTTAAAAGGCGCTAATAAATGAAATGGATTATTATGAAAATAATACATTTCTTGAGTCAAGGGGTGAGGGTTTCTTTGCATGGCGATTACACGGAGGCTAAAAAATACATTTAAAAAAATCGTTATTGTTGTAAATGACGTAAAAAAATTGTCGGTAGCACAAAAGTATTATTATTATTATTATTATTATTATTATCTCCTGAGCAGAAAGAACAATCGAGGACCACGAATCCATCATGGACATCATCTCCAGCTGGGGGATGGATGAAGACAACCGCATCCATTTTCGGAAAAACTACGCAAAATATGAATTTTTCCGAAAACCTTTGGTGAGTTTATCGCATTTTTCCCATCCAATTCGTCTGGCTTCACCAAATCCGAACAAAACTTTCTTGCAGGATTTCTTCCCTGACCACATGGTGTCCGTATCCAGTGAAAACAATGGGATGCTGGACCATTCTCAACTCGTGGAGGTTATCATCTCATAATTGTCGTTGGAGTTTACCTCGATGTTCTCGACCAAATTGGTATTTTATGTATTTTTTTTTACAGACTTTTCTTAGCTCCAGCACCTGCCCGGAGATTCATGGACATCTTCACGCCAAAGAGCCAAGCAAAAAATCTTGGAAGAAGTTGTACTTTATCTTGCGGAGGTCAGGGCTTTATGTTTCCAGTAAAGGAACTTCGAAGGTCAGTGAACAGCGATAACGACGACTTTGATGATATTTTCAGCAGCGGAGGTTGTTCTTGAATGTTAAGGAACTGTTTCGAAGAGAGTGATACCTCGGTTTACGAACCCCTTGGCTTACGAACTTTTTCGGTTTACGAACGTTAAATTTATGAAAATTTTACCTTGGCATACGAACTATTTTTTCGGGATACACACGGAGCGCCACAATGTGTGATGTGTCATTCGCGAACGAGCCCGTTCTCCTAACAAGAAAATGGCAGCTGACTTCTTTTGTTCCTCTATTCCCCGCCGCCAGTCTTCGGTTAAAGCCATGTGATTGGTCAAGAACACAGCAGTGAGGGGAGGTGGTTTAAACATTAAAGAGACAGGCAGACAACACAGAGAGACTGAGAAAATGGATAGAAAACAGTGAAATTTGGACTCGTTTCTACTTTGATAGTTCAAAGGCAGAGTGTAGACTGCAAGGTTAAATATTCCATCAATCAGGCTCCACAAATAACCCACACAAGCCATCTGTACACTTGATGCAAAAAGCAATCAACCCAGCTAAACAGAACACAATTGATGAGGAACTAGATAAAATTATGGCAGAGAAAGCACCTACAAGGTATCATTCCTCAAAATGGTGAAAGAAGAAGGCTACGTTCCTCATCAAGTGTTTAATGCTGATTAAAGCGGCCACTCCATTCCATCAAGCCATCAACGACCATCACAAAGGCAAATAAAAACACTTTATTATACAGTACAGTTTATTTATTTAAGTATAATACCATAGCGCATTTATTATACATAAAATAAGGTATATTTTGTGTAGTTTAAGGCTTAGAACGTAGAAAATTATATTTTATGGGGACCTGGGAACGGATTATTCTCATTTTAATGGTTTCCTATGGGAAATTAATTTTTGGGATACACACTTTTCGCCTTACACACTCTGTCTGGGAAACAATTAAGTTCGTAAGACAAGGTATCACTGTATATGCATGCCAAACGTTATTGATTTTATGATGGAACCTGCAGGCCGGATGAAAATTAACCACGGGCCTCATTTGGCCCCCGGGCCGGACTTTGGATATGTGTGCAATATGTCACATCATTATCACACACGCACTCGCATGGAAGGGATTGCACTTTAGCGATTTCTCAGAGACCAAACATTGGGAAAGGAATAGAAAAAAAAAGATTCCTTTTATCTGGCTAGATTTGTTGTAGTTGTTCTAGTTTGTGGAAACAAAAGGTCAGCAGGTCATCTGGCGTTCTATCTCGGTCGTGTTTCAAGGGAGGAGCGCAACGGGCTGAACTTGAGTTGCCTCGCAGCAGCCTAAAGGCATTCAAGAGGAGACGGAATGCTGCTGCTGACGACTTCTCGACAGGCTTTTTTTATTTTTATTTATTTTTGTATGCGGTCGTGGAAACATGGGGAAAAAAAAGTCTGGCAATCTTTTAGATTGGTAGTAAAAAAATAGGACATTGCACTCATGAAACTGTTGATACACATTTTGCTTTGGTCATTATTTGATTGGGCATGTTTATTTAATCATAATAATCATCATAATAATAATACATTACATTTTAAGCACTTTTCAAAGCTCGCAAGGACACTTTACAGTCACAGACAACCATTTATTGTATATATATATATATATTAAAAAAATATATATATATTAGAATTATTATTATTATTATAAATATATTAGAATTGCCCAATTCTGCCTACCGAATGTTTTCTGACCGCGGAAGGTTCATAAAATGCGTTGACATTAAGAATTTCACCGGGGGTCAAGATGAGGTCATTCTATAACTAAATTAATATATAAATACACACATAAATAGATAACAGAATAAGTAAGTAAATAAATCAATAAATAAACTGATAGATCGATAAATGGTAAAATATACAAAATGACAAATATATAAATAACATAACTAAATACTGACAAATTGACATATGGATAAACAAATGGATGAATAAATACATAAATCAATACATAAATACATACATACATAAATATATAAATACATAGATAAATTTACAAATGGATAAATAAATACATACTAAAATACATAAATACTTAAATAAATACATAAATACACACACCAAAAAAATCACATTTTCTAATAAATACACAAATAAATTAATGAATCCACAAATGAATAAATAATCCACAATTTTGTAAATAAATACATTGATTATATAAATAATATAAATAACCAGATAAATGGATAAACAAATGTATAAAAAATAAATAGGCAAATAAATAAATACATAAAGTGATAGATGGGTAAATGGGTAAACAAATGGATGAATAAATAATAATATAGATAATATATAAGTACTATATATAATAGTAAAATAACGAATATATAAATTAACAAGCCAATAAATACAAAAATAAGTAAACAAATAAAAAATAAATTGATTAAATAAATACATGCATGGGGGGATAAATGGGTAAACAAATGGATACATAAATAAATAAATACATAAATAAATGGATGGAGGGATAAATCGGTAAACAAATGAATAAATAAAAAAATAAAAACATTAATGGATGAGAGATAAATGGGTAAACAAATGTATTAATAAATAAAAAAATAAAAAAATAATAAATAAAGAACGAAATGGATGGAGAGATAAATGGGTAAACAAATGGATAAATAAATAAAAATAAACTGACAATTGGATAAATGGATCAACAAATAAACAACTAAATAAAACAAATAAACAAGTACATAAAAAAAATTATCTAGATAACTAAATATTTTGTGTATGCGTGCGTTTGTTATTGTATATTTCTCGTACAGATTAATAATATATACTGTATACGCATTCAATCACTCTTGAATAATTGTCATCTTTCAGGAGCCGTGGCATCTTCAATTCATCGCCGACTTGAGCGACTCCAACGTCTACACTTTGTTGTCGGCCAAAAAAGCACACGGAGCCCCGACTGATTTCGGTTTCTGTGTCAAGGTACTTTTATTTTATTTAGTTTGTTTTGTTTTCAATACTCCATGGCCATTTTTCTTTGTTGATAAAAATAAATATATGTACGCGTATGTGTAAAATTGTCTTTGTAGTCCATTCAGTGCACTTCATGGCGAGATATGAAGCTGCTGTGCGCCGACGACGAGCACACCAGATCGTGTTGGATATCAGCCGTGCGATTGCTCAAGGTTGACTTCTGATTCGACTTTTAGACGCACAGAGTGAAATCGAGTGGTTGTCCATGGAAGGGTTTTTTTTATTGTGAGAATCAAAAAATAAATACATAAAAATAATAAATAATAATAATAATACATTTCATTCATAATGTATGTACCACTTTCTATGCACGTGGTTCCCCCTAGTGTTTAGAACACAGGTGTCAAAGTCGAGGCCCGCGGGCCAAATCCGGCCCGCCACATCAATTTTTTTCGGCCCGCGAAAGCAAATCAAACTTGTTAAATTGCACGATGATTGCTAAAATCTGAGCCAAAATTTCATATTTTTGGATGTCAACCACAATAAAAGTCATTATTCTTGACTTCAGATTTGAAAACGAGTTATTCATTAATTTGCTGTGTGCTCTATATGTAATATTTGAAGGGATTTAAACATTCTAATGGATTCCCCAAATTCATAACCGCGCTCGAGACGTAACCATAACTACAATGTGGCCCGCGGCAAAAAATGACTTTGACACCCCTGGTTTAGAATATGAAATCATTTATCTTGGAGGGGCATGCAGTGCTAATTTTAGAATGATTTTGTTATAAATTGTGACATTTTTTTGTGAAATTTCTCCATTGTGCAATTTGTATCTTATGGTTTTTTTTCCCCATTTCAGTACGGGACGCAGCTGTATCAAAACTTCATGCAACCGCACCAGAAGCAAAAGGCTTCTCCAATGGTAAGTTAGTTTTATTGTAAAATACAGTGATACATTGGTTTACGAACTTAATTAGTTCCCGGACAAAGTGTGTGAGGCGAAAAGTGTGTATCCCAAAAACTAATTTCCCATAGGAAACCATTAAAATGAGAATAATCCGTTCCCAGGTCCCCATAAAACATATTTTTCTACTTTCTAATTTTCTAAGCCTTACTTAAAACTACACAAAATGTACCTAATTTTATGTATAATAAATGTGCTGTGGTATTATAATTAAAGAAATAAACTGTACTGTGTAATAAAGTTGTTTTATTTATCTTTGTAATGGTCGTCGATCGCTTGATGGATTGGAGTGTCCGGTTTCATTAAACACTTGATGAGGAACATAGCCTTCTTCTTGCACCATCTTGAGGAATGATCCCTTGTAGGTGCTTTCTCTGCCATAATTTTACCTATTTCCTCATCAGTTGTGTTCTGTTTAACTGGTTTGATAGCTTTTTGCATTAAGTGTACAGATGGCTTGTACGGGTTGTTTGTGGAGCTTGATGGGAATTTTAACCTTGCAGTCTAAACAAGTCCAAATTTCACTGTTTCCATTTTGTCACTGGTTCTCTATCTGCCTGTTTCTTTAATGTTTAAACCACCTCCCCTCACTGCTGCGTTCTTGACCAATCACGTGGCTTTAACCAAAGACTGGGGGCGGGGGATAGAGGACAAAACCAGTCCGCTGCCATTTTCTTGTTAGGAGAACGGGCCAATGACACATCACTCATTGTGGCAGCTCAGCGTGTATCCCAAAAAATAGTTCGTATGCCAAGGTAAAATATTCATACATTTAACATTCGTATACCGAAAAGTTCGTAAACCGAGGTATCACTGTACTTCCCGAGCCCGTTCGATATGAAAACCTTTACTGGTCGTTTCAGCGGAGCATTTCCGAGAATTCCCTGGTGGCCATGGACTTCTCGGGTCAGAAAAGTCGAGTGATCGAAAACCCCTCGGAGGTTCTCTCCGTCGCCGTGCAAGAAGGCCTGGCGTGGCGGGTGAGTCGCTCGGGCTAACCAAGTCATTGAAAATATTCAAAGCAGCGAGCAGCGGCAGCCACATGCCCCAGCGTTCACTCCACCCAGAAGTAACTCAAATAGATAGAAGACTAGCTAGCTAGCTACCAGATTGCTAATAGATAGCCAGCCAGCTAGCGTGCCAATAGATAGTCATCTAACTAGCTAGCGAGCTAATAGCTAGCTAGCCAGCCAATAGATAGCCAGCTAGCTAATAGATAGCTAACAGATAGCCAGCCAGCTAGATAGCCATCCAACTGCTTTTCAATGGTCAAATAAATTAAAAAATGGCAGTGAATGAGTTAAAAAAATATTTTTGTTTGTTTTTTTATTTGTAGAGGAAAAGCTGCCATCGACTGAGTTCCCACGGAAGCCCATCCGCATCCCAGAGCTCCCTCAACATCGGTCGGCGGTTACTTTATTTTTCCGTACATCAGGCTATCTGGCTAGCTACCTAGCTTGCTATCTACTGTATTTGCTATCCATTAGCTATCTGTTAGTTATCTGGCTACCGAGCTGGCTGACTATCTAGCTATCTGGCTATCTATCTGACTATCTATTGCTTCGCTACCTAGCTTGCTATCTACTGTGTTTGCTATCCATTAGCTATCTGTTAGTTATCTGGCTACCTGGCTGGCTGACTATCTAGCTAGCTATCTAGCTATCTAGCTATCTATCTTACTATCTATTGCTTCGCTACCTAGCTTGCTATCTACTGTATTTGCTATCCATTAGCTATCTGTTAGTTATCTGGGTACCTGGCTGATTGACTATCCAGCTAGCTATCTGACTATTGGTTAGCTACCTAGCTTGCGATCTACTATATTTCCTATCCATTAGCTATCTGTTAGTTATCTGGCTACCTGGCTGACTGACTATCTAGCTATCTATCTGACTATCTATTGTCTAGCTACCTAGCTTGCTATCTACTGTATTTGCTATCAATTAGCTATCTGTTAGTTATCTGGCTACCTGACTAGCTAGCTATCTGACTATCTATTAGCTATCTATTTGCTCGCTAGTTTTCTATCTGGTTATCTATCTAGTTCTATCTAGAGTTATTTCCGGGTCAAGTGAACGCTGGTGCGTGTGGCTGCCGCTGCTCACCCACAGAAAAATTGAGCGAATATTTTTCCTGCACTGCAGCTCTTCATTTAGCTCAGCCCTGGTTTCATGGCAAGCTGTCACGGGATGAAGCCCAGCGTCTCATCACTCAGCAGGGTGCCATTGATGGGTAAGTAGTTGAGTTGACAAGATACTTTTTTTTCATCAGTGGTTCTCAAGATAAGGGCGTAATACAACCCCCCCCCCAAAAAAAAGCAAAAGAAAACAAACCCTCTGTTTTCGACCGCAATCCGTTCCAGAAACCTGTTCGAAAATCGATTTGTTCCAAAACCGAAACATCACTTCCCATTATGATCAATGTAATTTTTTTGAATCCGTTTTGGGATACCCCCCTCCAAAAATAAATAAATAAACAAACAGACAAATGAATAAATAAATAAATAAATAAATAAATAAACCAAAATGACTCAGTTTTTGCCCATAATCCGTTCCAGAAACCTGTTTGAAAACCGATTTCGTTCAAAAACCAAAACATCACTTCCCATTACAGTCAATGTAAAAATGTTTAATCTGTTCCAAGTCTAGACAACAACTTTTTTTGAAAGCACATTTAAACTGTTTTAGAAACTGTATACACACATAATAATAGAGATGGCCATTTAAAAATAAAAATACTATTTATATATATCAAAAAAATATTTTTCTTCCAGGTTATTTCTTCTGCGGGACAGTCAAAGCAACCCCAAGACATTTGTACTGTCGCTGTGCCATATGCAGAAAGTCAAGCACTTCCAAATCTTACCCGTGAGTATATGGAGGGTTGAAGACACTCGTTCAGGTTGTCCTCCCATGTCAAGTTATAATAATAATAATAATGAATAATAAAAATACATTTCATTTATAAGCGCCTTTCAAAACTCTCAAGGTGACTTTACAGTCACAGGAGAAAATTTTCCGTGGGTGAGCAGCGGCGGCCACACGCGCCAGGGTTCACTCAACCCGGAAGTAACTCAAATAGATAGAAAGCTAGCTAATATATAGGTAATAGCTAGATAGCGAGGCAGATAGATAGCAATAGCTAGATAGCTAATATATAGCCAGCGAGATAGCCAGCTGATAGCAGATGGCTAGGTGGCTAGCGAGATAGCCAGATAGCGAGCTAGCTAGACAGCTCAATAGCCAGATAAATCAAAAGAAGTGAAGAGAGTAAAAACGAAATAACAATAAAGTCATTGGCATGCTATAAAAGCTTATATGTTAGGCCTCAAAATAAAAGTATTGCAATTTTTTTATGTTTTCAATGTTTAGACGAGAGAGTGGACTGAATTTCTGTCAGGCATTATTACAACAATAACATCCAAATCGGCTGAGCTCTTATTTTGAAATCCTGAGTTCATCTTCTTAATTACTCTGACAGAATGACATTTTCAAATCAAATGATTTGGAAAAAAAACCCAAAGTCAAACAAACCTAATAAAATGAATACACGATTCCGTGATTTTCTTTTCCCAAATATTTCCTGGTGTTCCCGGCAGGTGGATGACGCGGGCGAGTTAGCCTACAGCCTCGACGACGGTCACACGCGCTTCTCGGACTTGATTCAGTTGGTGGAGTTTTACCAACTGAATCGCGGCGTGCTGCCTTGCAAACTCATCCAGCACTGCAGTGGGACAATCCTGTGACCAGAAACGGCGACACCACCATTTTTGACCATCTTCTTCCTTTCTGATTTTATACACGGACTTATGCAAAGACTGGACAGTGCTGGCAAGCTTCGTCATCCAATGCCCGAAAAATATGAATTATTGGACACAGTTTATTCACACTGTATATAACAAATGATTATATTGTATAAATATGAATTCATGTATGCATTTTTGCAACAGTTTGGAAAGTTTGTTTTATTCACTATAGAAGAAAAAAATATTGTATATAATTTAACTCTCTCTCTCTCTCTCTCTCTCTCTCTCTCTCTCTCTCTCTCTCTCTCTCTCTCTCTCTCTCTCTCTCTCTCTCTCTCTCTCTCTCTCTCTCTCTCTCTCTCTCTCTCTCTCTCTCTCCTCTCTCTCTCTCTCTCTCTCTCTCTCTCTCTCTCTCTCTCTCTCTCTCTCTCCTCTCTCTCTCTCTCTCTCTCCTCTCTCTCTCTCTCTCTCTCTCTCTCTCTCTCTCTCTCTCTCTCTCTCTCTCTCTCTCTCTCTCTCTCTCTCTCTCTCTCTCTCTCTCTCTCTCTCTCTCTCTCTCTCTCTCTCTCTCTCTCTCTCTCTCTCTCTCTCTCTCTCTCTCTCTCTCTCTCTCTCTCTCTCTCTCTCTCTCTCTCTCTCTCTCCTCTCTCTCTCTCTCTCTCTCTCTCTCTCTCTCTCTCTCTCTCTCTCTCTCTCTCTCTCTCTCTCTCTCTCTCTCTCTCTCTTTTATAGTTATAGTCGCCCCATATTGCATGGTAATCCTACATATTAACCTCATACCTAATACAACCAAATATAATTTAATATATATTATATGCACCCTTTAAATGAAATGTATTATTATTATTATTATTAGTAGTAGTAGTAGTACGAGTAGTAGTTTTATGTATTATATTTATAGTATTTTGGAGGCCGCATCCAGGGTGCACGTCAACTCCCGACCACTAGATGGTAGTAAAGCATTTTTGTTGACCCTCTTCCAACCTTACCAAGTCAAGTCAACTCGTCAATTGGAAGTTTGCGGTGACTAAAGTACAGCAATTATTTTCGCTGAATATTGCTGACGATTTTAACATAGCAGAACGAAATAAGGTAAGTAAACCAACCTTCGCTAATATTAACTCATCACAAAAGAAAAAAAAAGTGGTGTTCAGCTTCCATTGTAAACATCGATTGTGATAGAAATAAACATGGCGTCGTCAAACATTGTGATTGACAGATTGTTTTTCCGGTTCTTCAGCTGGAAGTCATAATGTATCAATCCATCAAATGATGTGTATTGTTATTTTATTATTACAAGAGAAAGTAATGACTTCAATTTTCATTGAAATCCGACCCAACAGCCCCCTCCCCTGTTCGTAATGTGTAAACCCCACAAAAGATTCCCAGCACAAACGAGCAAAATGTCTTGTCTGCAAGCGTCCGTGTTAAACAAACTTCTTTTGTTGTGATATAAATGCAATGCCCCGACGCCTCTCCTGCTGCACTTCAATAGCAGTTTTTTTGTGTGTGTGTGTGTGTGGGGGGGGGGGGGGGGGGGGGGGGGGGGGGGGGTAGTACTTGCATCCAGGCGAGACGTGCACAAACACTCAAGTCTTAAATGTACCCCTGCTTCTTAGGTCTTGTGCTAAATGTTGTTTTGGATGTATTCCTGCCATTGATCGGCGGCTGGCTGCAGGGGGAGAGATGGCAGCTGGGAGAGAAGGCGCTTCCTTTAATGAATTCATCCAACACCAACGGCCTGTGGACACTGCCTTTCTTCCAGCTAAGAAAGCCTTTTTCTCTCTCTCTCTCTCCTCCACTTCACCCCACTACCCAGCTAATATTCGCCATGCACTCTCACACAGGTGTCAACTTCACCGTGAGATTTTAAATGAAAATAATTACCGTATTTTCTGGTGTATAAGGAACACTAAAAGGCCTTGATTTTCTTCAAAAGATGACCCTGCGCCTTATACGCGGGTGCGCCTTATATGGCAAGTCATATTGAACCACAACAGGTCTCGCAACTACTGTCAACAGTCACCGACTCCATTTACAACTGTAGAAGAAGTCATGCGAAAAATGTCACCGGTGTCAAAGTCTCGGCTTGGGGGCCAAATCTGGCCCGCCACGTCATTTCATTCGGCCCACGAAAGCAAATCAAACTTGTGAAATTCCATGACGCTGGCTAACGTCCGAACCAAAATTTCAAATTGTTTTGTGTAAATCACAATCACAGTGATTATTTTTTACTTCAAATTTAAAAACTAGTTAGTCATTAATTTATTTACAGCCAGACGATGTGCAACAATGTGTCCACTCCAGTGCCAGGGTTTTTGTCATTTTCACTGAAATTGCAGGACACACAGAATGTTGAGTTTTAGGACTATGTAAACATACAGCGTAAGAAACCTTAGACTCTCTTTTTCATCAGAAAAAAAAGTTAATTCCAAAATGATAAGGGTCTGGAGTTATATGAGTTTGAAATGGGGGCCCATTTACAAAATACAATGCAATACATACATATTGGTTTATATAGCGCTTTAACAACAGCTGAAGCTGTAACTAAGTGCTAACATGGACAAAAGGCAAATGGCGACAAACATTGCCAGAGGTCTGACCAGCGCTTTATCGACACATATTTGGAAAATACGATAGTAGGGCACTGAACATTTACCCGAAACAGTAGCGATAAGCAATAATGGGACCATAGACCTCACTGACTGCCTCCAATGCGGCCCTGAAAGCACCCAAATCATCATTCCCAATGGAAATGAATGGAAGTGTTGTTAATCCGTTCCATTTATACATCTTTCTATTCATTTTCAGATCCCTTTGTACTCAAATGTGTCGTTGAATGAATAAATACAAAAAGTCTTCTCTGATTTAACTGAGAACTGGCGTTATGTTGATATATATTTCAACTACTCTACATTCTCCTCCTCTCAACTGCCATTTTATACCTTTACATCGTCTGCCATTTTTTTACCGCCAAGTAAAAAAACGACAGACGATGTAAAGCGCGCAGAACAAAGCTAGCCATGTGATATAGTCAGACGGGTTTTCCCGATTACGAGGGAAATACACACTGAACGCCATCGATCGGACCGTTCCTACAATTCCTACGGTTGCCAATAGTGTGCCGTTAAAAGTGCTTTTTTATTTGCCAATTATGACCGTTTGGATTTTTATAGATATTGGCTGGACCGTCGTGTTGTTTTAAGACATTATTGCCACGGTCATGACCAGGTCACACACACACACACACACACACACACACACACACACACACACACACACACACACACACACACACACATCCACACAAATCACATCTTCTCGTTGCTGTTCGAAACCGTGTCATACTTTAATGAATGAATGATGAATACCGATGGACATAATAGTGACGTACGTCATCCGTATGTCATGGTTTTTTTTTTAATGTCTTTCCTCAGCTCGGATTTGAAGAAATTCAATCGATTGCTGAATCGGTCATGGAATTGCAAGTGTTCTTCAATCGCTTTGAAATTTGGAGGTGAGATGTTCAGGTTTCTCTTAATGCTTTTCATAAACACTTAGGCAGTGCATGAAGTGCGTAAAGGCACTTACACTGTGCGAGTCGGGTAGATTTATTAGGTCTCAGATAATTCTCGCTCTATAAACTACTTGTTTTAAGGCCCTGACCTACACATATATATTTATATTCAGTGATACCTCAGCTTATGAACTTAATTGGTTCCCAGAAAGTGTGTGTAAGGCAAAAAGTTCATCTGCCAAACATTTATTTCTCATAGGAAACCATTAAAAATGAGAATAATCCGTTCCCAGATCCGCATAAAAACATAATTTTCTTCTAAATAAGCCATGAAACTACACAAAATATACCTTATTTTATGTATAATAAATGTGCTATTGTATTATAATGAAAGAAATAAACTGTACTGTATAATAAAGTCATTTTATTTAACTTTGTGATGGTCGATGTAGTTGCCTCTTGACTCTAAAATTTGGTTTTATGGGGACCTGGGGATGGATTATTTTCATTTTCATTCCTCTGGGAAATTAATTTTTGAGATACACACTTTTCGCCGTACGCCTCCCCTCACTTCTTGACCAATCACGTGGCTTTAACCGAAGACTGGTGGCGGGGAATAGAGGACCAAAACAAAAAAAATGAAAGAAATACACTGCATTGTATCATAAAGTCACTTTATTTACATTTGTGATGGTCATTGATGGCTAGATGGAATGGCGTTGGAGGTCAAAGGTGAAAGGGAATTGCTGTTTGGAAAGAGAGGCGCATTACATGAGGACTGTAATTAAAGAAATAAACTGTGCTGTAAAATAAAGTTTTATTTAACTTTTTGATGGTCGTTGATGGCTTATGGAAGGAGAGTCACCTTCCATGTTGGTAACATAACCTCTGGTGCTGTTCGGTCGTGTGCTTCCGCCGAAGATCACTCTGCCAGCCGTAGTGGGTATGTATTATGAAAATAGTGCTTATTATAAGGTTTAATTTCATAAATTTGACATTTGTAAGACGAAAAGTTTGTAAGATAAGGTGTTTGTAAGTTGAGGTCTCACTGTATTCCTTTTTGTCTGTTATACTGGAAAATAAAACCCCGAAAACAAACGGACAAAAAAAAAAAAAAAACCACAGCATAGAACTGTCCTCTGTGATCTTAGCAACAGGTAGACGAAGCGCGATTGAATCCCTGTGTGCATTCTCCTCTTCCGGCGGGGGGTTCCTGTTATTGTATTGTCAAGCCCACCTTCAAAGCTGAAAACGCCGCACAGCTTCTTCATGTCCTTGAGAAATTAACATGGGAGGACTGCCTCTGCTCCAAGGGAGCCCTATTGAGGCCACGCCCCCCTCTCCCCGAACCCCCCTTTCGTAATCCCCCCTCTGTAAAACATACCTCCACTGACCAAACCGAGGCAAATGTTGACATGATATCCGAGTATATCCTGACATTTCGGAAGAGGTGCGCAGTGGCGTTTTGATTCAAGTTGTTGAGTTGGAAATGATGGGCGCCGTTGTGGGAGTGAGCGGTGAGATGAGTTAGGCCACGCGTAGATGAACAAACAGCGGTTGTGAAGCCTTGTGTGGCTTTCCGGTGTGGAGAAAATAATATAAAAAAAAAATAAAAATCTTTCGGCTCAGCAGGAGGAGGTGCTCACATTGGAAGGGGAAGACAGTGAGAGATGGACAGCGGGGAGATAGATGTTAAAGCGCAGCTCCTGTTGGTGATGGACGGATGTTTTAGGCTATCAAATGGCTGAGGGGGGGGGGGGGGGGACTTTTTGCTAATTGAAAGGTTGCGAGACATGAAAACAAAACAAAAAAAACCCATCTGTGTAAGCTCTCAGTCGTACAGGAGTGGTCCATCGATGAAAAGGTTTCTTCAGGCGTCATCTGTACTTCTTTCAAGGTGTCGGACGTTTCGTTTCTCATCCAAGAAGCTTCGTCAGAAAACTAAAGTCTTACTGGTAGTTTCGGCCCTATATATATATACAGTAAAGTCTCGTTATATCGATATCGGATATATCGATAGTCCCGGTTATATCGATACTATTTCTATACACGCAAGGAGAAAATTACATGCAAACAGGGTCGGATACATCGATAGTCCCGGTTATATCGATATTTTTTCGGACTCCCTTGAATATCGATATAACGAGACTTTACTGTATATATATATATATATATATATATATATATATATATATATATATATATATATATATATATATCCCTACTGTCCAGACGTGGTGGCGCTGCACTCTGCTATGATAGGTACCTGCTCAGGTTGGGAGGGGGGGAGGGAGCAGAGGACTACTCCCTGCGGCTCCACTGATTGTTGCTATTGTCCTGACTAACGACTGGCCTGATTGCCCAATTTGCCCTGGTATCACCTCATCATCATGATTAATCCTATGTTTATGTTTTGTACCATTTTTATTGGTGTTTTGGTGTTTTGCATTTGACTAAAAAAAAAAAATATCAGCCTGCGTGTTTTGGGTATTTTAAATGCTATAAAACGTTTTTCTGATGTCAGTTAGGAAACAAAAAAATGGTGTCGGTTGTCCTTTAACTCACATGAGAAGAAGAGCAGGAAAAACATCCTGCTTGTTGGATCGTCTGTTTTTGATATTGTTTAACCCTATCACGTACA